>NW_023462334.1:0-7515 GCF_013731165.1 Rhagoletis pomonella
TTTTGAAGTTATTTTACTAAAATTTTGCACATAACAGTTTTTTAATATTACCTTAATTATTCCTTAAAATTATCGAAATAGGTTAACATTAACATATAGCTCCAATACAACTGATTACTCAGATATGTGTTTTTGTGCAATAACTCTAACTTCATATCTGAATAATAAATTGTATGCGTGCTATATGTTAAATTGAACCTATACTAAATTTTAACCTGTTTAATTGAAGGAGTTATAACGCAAAACAACGTCTCAGATCAATCAGTTGTATGGGAGCTATATGTTTTAGTGAATCGATTTCGATGATTTTATGGAATAGTTAAGGTAATATTAAAAAAAAGGTTTATGTGCAATTTTTTAGTAATATATCTTCAAAACACCGGGACCTTTTTTTTTAAATTGTTTAAATTTAAGGAAAGTTTCAAGTACCGCTATCTCGAAAAGTGGAGCCAATAGGGTAAAACTTAGGACGCCATTGAATTCAGAAGGCTCCAATTAAGTAAGAGCAACTATCAGAACATTTGTCGAAAAAAAGTTGCTTTGATACCACTCTCGAAATATTCTGACTAAAAGATGTAGCATCATTAAGAGTAGTAAATCAGGGTTTTTACACACTTCTAGAGATAAATTTTTTGAAGCATTTTACAGGTATATGTAATTTTATAAGGACTAGCAGTTATAGAAAGATTTAGATCGTTTCGACGTGTTTTCCAAATGTGGCTTTAATTAAAGTGTTTTTGGAATAAAAATTACGCTCTCCGTTGCTTATGCCAGGATTTTAACTCTCATTCCAGCACGTTTGATATATCAGATCCGCTTTTCAGCATTAAGAAAGCGATACTGTCCTCTCTCAATAAGTGAATTATTGACATAAATACATAAAATCAGCTGATGAATTTAGTTCTGTAGCTGAACAGTTTTAGATCTCGACACTTAACAAACTCCTGCCTGTCGTGACTCGGCACAAAAATTTAAAATATTGGTTCCGTACGTCATGCGGACTGCGCCCCTCGTGCGGATGGGCGGGAATGGAGGGTAAAAACCGTTGGGATATTATTATTATTATTATTATTATTAAGATCGCAGAATATTTTATCTTTAAAAGTTGGTTTATTCTGAAAGCACAGCTCTTGCTCAGGTATGAAATTATTCGTAATTGTTTGTAGTATACAATACATACTTAAAAAGTTCTTAAACTTAAATGCTTCAAAAAATATACGCGATAAACCGAAAATTTTGAAAATTGTGAAATGTGGAATTACAGACTTTGAGTTACTTGCCATTTCGTTATTTTTTAATGCACACTTTTCTTACCTACTACATTTGAAGTGTACACATAAGTACTAATTGCACATACAATTTCAAATCAGTATATGGTGTGCTTCAAAAGTTATGGCACAATTAATTTTTCACCTCTTAAAAATTACATAAAAAATTCACTTGTTTTCATTATTATTTTTTATTTAAACACCTATAATTCAAAAGTTATGCGGCAAATTGATCCAATTTTTTTTGAGGCTTCAAGTATACGTCAATGAATTATATCCAAAAGCAACCAGCTTGATATAGTTTCCAACAGTGAAAATAAAGCTAAAAAACACCAAGGTTACCTGTTTTTTAGATTTGCCCATATAAATAAGACCGTGGAAGGGGACGGCAAATCCCAAAGGCGTGGAATATTTTACCAGTTATAACTTCGGAACCATAAGTCACATAAACATAACATTTGGTATGCAGACATATCTATGGTAGGTGCTTATAGTAAGGTATATATGAATGAGTTTGTAAAAGGGGCGTAGCACTTAACATAGGCTTGGAATTTTTTGCCATAGCTTCGTAACCACAAGTCACATGACCCCTATAATTCCTTCTGGCGCGGGGTGAAACCCGCGGGTAAAAGCTAGTTTTCTATATATTTTAGTTAAAATTCTGTTCAAATTTCAAGTCATATGAAGTACGTTGTTCAGCAGCCAGCCCTCCTGATATCAATTTATATGCATACCAGCTTTTTCCCGAGGGTTTCACCGCACGTCTTTATACAAATATGAAAAAATTTTTATTTAACGATGTTATGTTTCATTTCTTCTCGAATTTTAATATAGCCGTGATAGCATAATAACGTAGAATAGTTGTTTAGCTGGGGTGCTATGAAATCAAAAGCAATAATATGTTTATAATAAAATAGTTTTAATAAATTATATAGATAATAGTTGAAATACCAAAATTGTATTGTAATAACTAAATTTTAACTATCTAATTTCTTACTCTAATATTATTCCGCAGCACGTTTTTAGTACTTCAATGCATCTATTAACATAGATGCATTTTCCAATGCAATTATCATAAATTTTATTTTCGATAAAGAGTTGGTTTTATTTTAAGGCATCCTTTTTTATTGTCATTGCAAAAGCTAAGTGAACTGGAAACTGAAGTTTTTTAAATTCTAAAGGCATATCAGAAGGAATTAAAGGGGTCATGTGATTTGTGATTCCGAAGTTATGGCTGATAAGAACTTCCACGCCCATGTTATGTGCAACGCCCCCTTTTACAAACTAATTTATATATACCTTACTATAAGCATCTACCATAGATATGTTTGCATATCAAATTTTAAGTTCATGTGCCACGCTCTCTTTTATATATACCTTACAATAAGCGCCTCCCGTAGACATGTCTTCGTACCAAATTGCAAATTCTTTCGACTTATGGTTCCGAAGTTTTAGCTGATTAAACATTTGCAGGTCTATTGGCGGTGCCACGCCCCCTTGCGAAATTTACGACATATTTTCAAATAAGACCATACCTATAACCTTCCCGGGGTAAAAACAAATGAGTCAGCCAAGTTGCGTGCGATTCCGTGTCGTGGCTCAAAAATTATTATGTAATAAACAAACAGACATTCACATTTATATATATAGATAACAAGCTAAGCTCACAAAAAATTTTAATCGATCTGAAGAATGATGGGTTTTTTGGGCATGAGCTCTCCGTCTAGATGCTCTGGTAACACCACTTTATATACATACATACTTTACATAATCCCTAAAAGTACTACATATATACTATATGCACATTTTGGTTTGCGTTTTAAGGTTTTCGAAGCTTTCGAAAGGGGAGAAGTAATTGAAATTAATTTACATATCTATCTGGGAGAAAAAGTGTATTTTCAATGTCGCTGAATCACCAGAGTAAAAAGTGCTACGTACCGAATGCATTCTGTAAAAATAACGAACTATTTTAAACTGATAAACTTCTGCCCCTCCGGCTGCCGAATTTTCACAAACAGCCGAAAATTCATCTCACGAGTGTCAAGTACGGAAAAAATGAATACGCTCCGGCACTGGGAAACTTGGTGCAGCTGATTCCAGAGTAAGAGTTCATTTCCACCACGCCTTAACTGCTGTTAATGCCTATGGGAAAAGGAAATAAAAACAGCTCTTGGTGAAAGTGGGCTATAAGTTACCCGAGTCCCACAGTTCTCAGGACGTAATGATGAGATATAGAAAATCTTATTGGAATTTTACTAGCATGTATGAATACTAACGTTTAGGCGTAGTTTGATTAAGGCCCAAAAATGGTCGCTTCCCTAAGTTTAACAAATCAACACCCTCATTGTTTTCAATATGCCGGTAATTTCACAACCCTCTGCGTCACGAAAATCAAGTTTTAAGTTCTCTGCGACCGAATTTATATATCCACGTCCTTGCAGGTTCCGCTTAATGATGCATCAAATTTTGGTCACCGTAAACTAAGCGATAACGAGAATTATGAGCTCCTTGAATGTCCGTGGGTACCGGATGCTGCTTTTACATTTCCGCCTTCGACTAAACGTAATTTGACATTTCAATTATCATGTGTTAAAATGAGTCAAAGGTAATTTTCTACATTTAAATTCAAATGCCATGCTAATATTTAAATTAATATTAGCGGTATTCATCTAAACCGATAGCTTTATCAAGCAGATATTCTTATAAATTTAAGAGCTCTGTTACATGAACGCCCCATACTCTTTTTTTGTATACACTTGCGACAGAGTTACATTGTCTTCAGGTTATCAAGATTATTCAGTGATATCGTTGTAGAAATTTATTTGAAATGTGTAAACGAGTTTCCATACAAATTTTGACAGTTGATTTCCAAAGTTTACACAATTATAATTTTATACGGTTTATAAGGTTTGATGGATAACCTTATTATGTTTCTTTACAGGCATTTTTTCAATGTACCTACGGAGCATAGTCCAACACCATTCCTAGACGCTCCTGATGTTTGCAATCAATCACTGTACCTAAAGGTATACCGATTCTTGCAGATAGGGCCAACACTTCCTGTGACACTTATTTCCAGTGAACGCTCCTTCTTAAGCTTGAATCATATTTACGAAGTAAAACTGGGGAACAAAGATTAGATGGTTAAGTTTTACTTAGCATCCACAGAAATATAGAAGTTGCGAATAAAGAAATACTGATTACAATATTTTCTTTTAAGTCGAAGCAGTAGAGAAATGATATTTCACATTTTTCATGCATACATGTGTAATAACTCGAATTTATTGAAAAAAATATAGACATTTTGTACTACCGAAACGCATATTTGGTACAACTGATTAAATGAAAAAAAAATAATAATAATAATTTTAAAACCCCTCCCGAAAAAAATTTCTGCGTTCGCCCCTGCTGGTGGCATATGTATTGTGTGGATTTACATATGTACTAGAGGTTTACGCCGATAGATATTGCGGCGGCGGCGTCGGCATCTGTCCATTAGTCACATACCAAAAAGCCTATAAAACCATGAAGCTGCTAAACTTATCCTGTCATTTTGTGAGCGTCAGGCATTCACCACTCTTTTTCAAATTGGAATTATATTTAATTCCATTTTTAATAAATATAAATTGAAATTTCTTCTAATTCATACTTGGATTAGAATGATGAATGCCTAGCGCTGAAGGTATTGCGCCATATTAGGAATAACTTAAGCCTTAAATTGTTGACTAGGCACTTTTTTATTGCAATAACATAAAAACAACAAAGTAATTGTAAACAACAAAAATTAACTTAGCATTTCTTATGCTGGTTAAATAATATGAATATTAATTCACAGTCATATGATTATTATATAGAAATCTATGCATACATACAGACACATTAAAATATGTGTTAAACCATTAAAGGACAATAAAAGTAAATTAGTTGTTACAGCAATCAAGAAGTTACAATAAGAGGTTCTCTTTACAAGAATCATAATTGTCATGAATAAAAATTATCTTGTTAACGTTGTGGGGACTCAGCTGCGACCTTTTATTAGTATCTAATAGTAAGTCCATCAATAGAAAACACACGTTCGCTTGGTGTACTTGTTGCCGGTATGCACAAGACTTTTTGTGCTAATATAGATAGTAAAGGCATAGATAATGATTTTTCTCGCCAAAAATTCAAGACGTTTTGGGTTGATGATAAGCTCAACAGTAAATGGCATTCCGCTTCCAGACTCATGTCTTTAGAATATGAAGAGTGCCGTTTAGCAAGCTTCATTATTTTGCTGGTAGAAGGAGTGTTATTCGAAGCATTCTGATTATCGCAATTTATTTGAACATCTCCAATTTATCTTCTATACATTTGTTCAAGAACTGCATATTTGTTAAATTCTGTGCTGTTCAATATTTTGAAATACAATTCATTGAGCTGAATCGAGGATCCAGTAAAGAAGCGCAAACTAATATGTCAGACATTGGAAATCTGCTGTCCAGTCTACTTTTCATGTTTCATTTGATCAATAGGACAAAAGTCGGAAGAATGCAAGTTATTGCCGCTCAAGTCACTACCATCATTCTCTCCTAATATTGACACAATATCGGTTCTAATAGTTAATGCAAGAGAAATAGATGGATATGAACAGTGATCGGACTTCTACCACATTGTGGTAGATCTGCCACTTTTTTGAGCATCTACCACATCTACCACACAAGGTCTGAAATCTACCACATATTCGCGTTTTTGAGTAGTTTTATTTTTGTTCGACTTAACTTTCTTAATTCTAAGAGCAAAAACTGTCCAACAGTTAATACTAACAACAGGCAGAATGGGAGGATAAAATAAACCGTAAAATAGTAAATTTTCTCATTATTCAATTTTTCGAGAGGAAACATGGTTTTATTGTGTTAAATTGCAAAATATATGATTTATAAAAAAGAATTAATAGCGAAAATGTTAAGAAAACGGCGATTTTTGTGTAAGTACTAGAAGATTTCAGTAAATCTAAAGTTTCTAAAGCGTTGTTTACTTTTACTTAAGAATTGTCAAAATCGGCAAATCCTAAGTAGCGGTTTCTGGAACGTGCCACCATTGTTCGCTTCATCGTGATGTGAAAAAAAGAAAAGTTGGCTGCACTCGGCAAGGTTGCAGAAATCTTTCAAAATATGTTCGAAAAATATCTTGATATGGGGAACTGCTTTACACTGTCAAAGAAAAAAAATGCCAAAACTGAACGGAATTTTTAGCAACTTCAATCTTGCACTTTATTATACTAAAATTAATTTTTTAGATTCTAATTAAAATGTTTGCAATTTAGGTGAAACCTCCTAGCATATTTTTAATTTTTGTACAAAGTTTGATCTAAAACCTGAGATCTACCACATTTAATTGAAATCTACCACATTTTTTCCAGATTCTACCACACAAATTTTTTTTCTAGTCCGATCACTGGATATGTATCCCCGGACAAAATGTTTACAGAATCTTTGAATTTTTGCAATAAGTCTCTTAATTTGTATACAAGTTATGCTTCAGTCTCCAAAAGTATTAAGTCAGTCTTATTGCACTTTGTCAGCAGTTTATTTATTGCAGTTCTTTGAGATCCAAGACTGTCTAGCATTGACAAGACGCTATGCCATCTAGTCACGACCGCGTTTTTGAGTGTGATGTTTCTCTTTTGCACCAAACTGCCATGCAAATCATTAATATTGTTTATATGTTTATACGTTTCTAAAGAAACATCATCCAGCGATCCAAAGCCATCGTCATAATCCATCCAAGAATCATCTTCGGAAGCAAGAAGTTTTTCCAAATTGTCGATACTTGACAAAATTTCATTTTGTATCGCGTCTGCTTGACATCTTAAAATGTGAGTTTTAAATCGTAATGCTCTCACAATACTTTTGCACTTTATAATTAAATTTCTTAGCTCAGGAACAGAATTGTAGCCATCTACACTGAGTAAATTGTGTAGTCCATGTCCAAGGCAGAAATGGTTCTTGATACACCCTAAACTAATGGCTTTCTTTATATTGCTGCCTTGATAAGTTACAACAAAATTAGATGTCAATCGCAAATTGATTTTATGTGTCACTTCTTGAAGTTTAGCTAAAATATTATTTGCCGTGTGAGACTTGGATATATATTTGGTTTCCAGCGTTAGGTGTTTCATCTCAAAAAAGCTTGTGAGACAATGAAATGTAAAGGTTATAGATGATGATTTTTTTGAGGTTAGGATTTTCATGCATTAGTATTTGACAGA
>NW_023462334.1:7615-19637 GCF_013731165.1 Rhagoletis pomonella
CTAATGCATGAAAATCCTAACCTCAAAAAAATCACCCGTTATAATTTCTTCTTCGGAAATTATCCGTCCACAAATCAAATGTTAAAGCAAAGTGTCTTTGGCCATATATTTCACGTGTAACTAATTTTAATACTGCTTCATATACATCGTCCAACGCGGTTGTTGAAAGTGTTTTGTAATGAGGAATATCGTCATCAGCTACCGCTACTTAATACTTTTTTAGGAAGTCTTTAATTCCATTGTGTGAAATAACATGGAATGGAAGCAGATCTCTTGCCATCCACAAAGCTAGATCTCTTCCTAGAATCTATTTTCGATCTTTTAAAGACTTTGGAGGTGCACATTTATTATAGAATTTGGATATTGGAGTGAGCGAATTGTTCTCAAGGTCGACATCCCGTACATTGTGTTCATTTTTTAGATGGCGAGTTAAATTTTCGGTTGAACAGCTTTTACTGTATGAGTGAATTTTAGCACTAAAACGAATATAAAATATTAATTAAATACATAAAAGCACTGTTGCCATTTTAGCCGTTTTCCGGCTAGATTTAGCCGGTTGCAATAGCAAACAGCCGGAGAAATTTCGGTTTAGCCGGAAGCCGATTTGTTAGCCGCTTTGTAAAAAAAATTAGCAGTTTTTAGCCGATTTTGCTATTTCCTTGTTTTCTTAAAATTCAAATATATATATATGTTTCCATTTTTGATTAAGCGACCCAAAATCTGTTAGAAATGGCTACTAGCGTTATCGTGGAGGCAGTGTTATATAAAATTGGGTCGATTTCGATTATTTTTATTTTAAACAAATATTTTTTTTCTAAAGAAGGCCGTAATGGGGACTTTCTTCATAAAATGTTTGTTATCAATGACTTAAATTTAAGTGTGAAGTTTTATTCGCAAACTTAGAAAATAACAAATTGTTTCCCTGTTTGCTTAACAGGCGTTTGTGTTTGGATATACTGCCAAGAATAAATGTTACAGGTATTGTCTTCCTAGATAGCGTATATTCAATTCTGCCTTAATTACAAAACATCATTGTTGCCCACGCTAAAAGTTTTAAGGCAAGGAAAATGGATATTTTCTAGGACTATGTACACACATGGGCTTACTTAAACTAACTTTTTTTCCTGAAAACTTATTTAAATTCCAAAAACCGAAGGCCAACTTGAATTAAAAGAACCAGCACTGAAATGCATAAAAATGAAAGTAAAAGAGCACAAATTTCTATGTAAAGCAAAACTCTCTAGGAAGACAATAGGTTTGTTCGTCGAAAATCCAGCGAAAATTATCACTCAAAATATCAGTTAGTAAGAAAAAATGCTCCCAAATTCTCTCCCAAGTAGAGAAACTTGCAAATTTCTGCACGAACGCAAATTTGTAGGAACTTGCAAGTTTCTCTGCCAGCTAGTGTCCACGGTTGCATTTAAAACATAAGAAATTTGTATAGAATTTTAAAGTTCTTTCAGAGGGACAAAAAACAGGATCTACATGTATATTTCTTGCTAGTCCGACTTTCTTCAACACACGTTTCAATTTCTTTGCCGTACTAACTGTCGCGTTTCCTATATCGACTCTGGTTGAGATTGCGTTACGAGTACGTTTCAAATCATTGGAATTAACTAAACTAATTAAGTAAACAAGTCTTTACTTAAATTTTTTATTATAAATCGCTCAGGTTTGTAAACTTTTAAATTTGACGAACCTGTTTATTCAAATTATTGTCGACAAAAAATGCAACCATGTGCCACATTCATATGTTTTTTCTAATTGCAAATTCTTGCCGCCAAAATTTTTTCCAGCTTGAATTTGCAACTTCTCCCCAAGAACTAGTCTTTCTACTTATGACTTATTTAAATAAAACATCTGAAATTTAGTTGAAACAGTTTAGCGGGTTTTTTTTGCCAATCTAGTCGGTGGGCCCAGAAAGTTCTGGCAACACTGCATAAAAGTCGATGAATTACTTTATACCATGAAAACATTACTGTTACAACTTCGTTTTTCTATTTTCCCAAACATATCTTGCAAAAAACTTTATCTTCTTCAACACTTTCGCCTTCTATAATCAAAGTTCCAAAGTAGTCCCATACTTTGCTTTTGCGGTTGGCACATGAACGCTTAAGATTTATTTTATAGCTTTCTACTGACTTATCTATCTATTTAATGTCAGAATTAAAATATGAGCGAAAAAATGATTACATTAAAACATTAATTACCAAACTTATTTGTGAATCTATCCAAAACAACCTGTTGAACTCATTTGTAATTCTAACCCAGATGTCAAATATTCTAAAGATGGGACAATAATAGAGCTGTACTTTTATTCGATTACTCATGCTACTTAAGTAACTGGTTGTTTGTGTTAATCAAATATACAATTAAACAAGATTCTAATTAAACAAAATGTTCAATAATCTAACATTTTTAGCAGCGAAATTCATATATTGTTCTATGAAATTGGGAAGTGAAATTGAAAAATTCGATGTCAGTGATGATTTCATTTCTTCAATTTATCATTTTGTTATATAATTTTAAGCGATTCTCGATCGTTAAAAGCTATTCCTTTAACATCTGGAAAGTAATTATTTAATAAATTGTTGTGAGTTTAAGCCAATGATATTCTTTATCACAAGATGGTGGTTTTGGGAAAAACGCCCAACCTTTCTTTTGTACGGCCACAAAAATTTGTAAAAAAGTGAGAACTTTTTGACAAATTAATTTATTTTCATAAAATTTTCATTAAATTTTGAAATTCGCATTCGCATTCGCGGAGCTTTTGCGAATGCGAATATTGTGCAAGTGCCCCAAAAAATATATCAAAACACTTTGTGCGCATGGAATGGAACAACAAAACGGATTCGATGGCTTATCGTACCGACAGCGGTAGGTAATTAATTGTGGCTGCCTGAAACTAGGAAAAGCCAAGCTCAGCTAACTAATAAAAAAACTGATTACAAGCTGTTCATTACAGGTGAACCTTTCCAAGAAGTCACCCGGGAACTAAACAGATATGAGACCTTTATCGTCCGTGATTCCAATAATTGAAATTATTATAAAACGCCCGGTACCTTTTTAACAAAATAACAAGACTTTAAACTAATTCTGCTGGCAGTCACGACTTTGAAAACAAAATTTACTTCGAAATTTCCATTCCTACAAAATAACAATTTATTAGCCATATCCACCTATTCACAACGTCGCTACGCTATAAGCACACATTTTTCAAACCAGCCACAGAAGATAGGATTAAAAATGAATTACAAAAACTAAAATCGAAAAACGCTGATGTCGTAACAGGTTCTCCAAATTCTGAAACAACCAAAAGAATTGGTTCTACAAATTGGAACACAACGGTGTTTAAACAGCGATATGGCCATGATGCTAGATTGTGAAGATGAAAGTCAGGAGGATACATCCGAAATTTGCAGCCCCGAAAAATACTAAAGTCCTCTCAACTGGTGCAGCGTCAATCGAAAAAAAATTACCAATTTTGTAAAGTTTCAAGTTTTTCAAGTTTGTCGCTTCGAGCGAGTAGTTATTTAATAGAGCTGTAGCAAACCGTATGTATTCTTTACTGAGTAACAAATACAACCCCTGACTCGAAGTATCGAATCGTTACTCACATAATAATCTCGTGACTTATAGGTACAACAATACACTTTCAACATGGGCTGTTTGTACTTTAAGACCTAAGAATTGGCAGGCAACGTTGAATTTATTTTATATGCACTGTAAATAAAATTGTATCAAAATTTCAAGTCATCTGAAGTATGTTGACTTATAGGTGACACAATGCACTTTCAACATGGGCTGGCAGTACTCTAAGACAATCAGAATTGGGAGGCAACCTTGAATTCATTTTATATGCACTGTAAATAAAGTTCTATCAAGATTTCAAGTCATCTGAAGTATGATGACTTATAGGTGCAACAATGCACTTTCAACATGGGCTGGCAGTACTCTAAGACCACCAGAAATGCCAGGCAATGTTGGATTCATTTTATATACACTGTAAATAAAATTCTATCTAAATTTCAAGTCGTCTGAAGTATGTTGAGTATTCGGTTTTCATAGACATCTTTAATCGCTAAAAACGCATAATCAAGACCGCTGTTCAGCAGCCAGCCTTCCAGATCTCGATTTATATATTAACAAGCTAAGCTCACAAAAAATTTCAATCGATCTGAAGTATGATGAGTTTTTTGGTCATGAGCTCTCCGTCTATTTCCCAAGATATTTCAAATTTTATGAAAAAATTTATGTTTAGCAAGAAAAAATTAAAAAGATACAAAATTTTTGAAACTAAACAAAACTAAGATAAGTAAGATTTCAAATATGTATGTATGTATTTTTGTATTATTTAATTAAACTAATAATTTTCATCGTCGTCCATATCTCCATTATCGTCACCACAGATACTCCAGTCCGATTGATCGTTGCCTTCGGCGTCAATTTCTGAAATAATTTAACCAAGTTAATACAATTCTGATTTGCCACAAATGTATGTACATACAATAATATAACATAATAATTTCATACCTAACTTGTAGGAGAATCACTGACATAACTTGGTTGCTCATCCCAGGGGCGGTAGAAGACGTAGGTATGGTGGGTAGTGCTACGCACCTGAAATTTTTAAAGGTGGGTAATTACCCACCAGAAAATTTTTAGAAGAAAAATAAGTCCAATTGGAAGTCCTGTATTAACCACACCTGAAGTGTATTTTCGGAAGATATATTATACAATTTTTGACCAAGTTAGAAGTTATCATTTAATAAAAGTAGATTTCATACTGAATCGGCAACATTTTATAAAATTATAGAAAAGTGCATTCTTGGTGAGACAGTAGATTTGAAGAAAATCGTCACGTTTTATAATAGTGATTTTGAAGAATGCAGACTCAATAGCGGTAAAGATATGGCTCTGTGCATAATGAGGGGCACAGAGCAAAATCCAGGATCTGTGAAAGATAAGTATTGCGTAATTTTTGCCTGAAAACGAATTGTATATGGGACTTGTTACTCAATATCTCAATATGTACGCTTCATTAGATTACTTGTTACAATTCCAGGGTCGTCATGTTCTAAAGAGAGGGGCTTTTCTGTGTTGCGTTGTGTAAAACACTATTTGCGCTCGACAATGCACCAAAAACGGCTCAACCGTGTAGTAATATTGCGTTCTAATCCATGAACTCATGAACGACTTCATATCACGAAATTCAAAAGGAATGACCGTGTTCTTACTGCAGAAATAAATATTTTTCGAAATTTTATTTAATGATAATTTCCATGAAATATATACATATGTATGTACATAGTATGTATGAAAAATAAATTCATTGGGCCCAAGGCATATCAAAGAAAGTAGCATTATCAGAGCAAAAACAAAATTTTCGTGTTGTTACATCTGGTATCGAAAGTGTCAAAAACTGTTCTGATTTTTATTATTATTATTACCTCTAAAAGATGCAGCGATTTCTAGTCTCAAGTTACATACCTGATGACAGTACGAATGGCAATTATAATAGGGAGGTTTTAGTTTTTTAAACTATAATTTTATTATTTTCTTCTAAATCAGTAGCTGGCATTTCATATCCCGCATACAGCTCAACTATACGCTTTTCACACGTATATGCTCACCATGATTCAATAACACTGTGGATCAAATTCAGGTTAGCAAAAGTTAGGTCGATTCTGAGACTGAGGGGTGAAAATAGAGGCTAAATTAGAAGACCCCTATCGCGGCGTTTGTTTATGTTAGTTCGAATTTTTTTTTTAATCGACCTTCGAACTTTGGAGTCAAATGCCGATTTTCAGCTTATTCTTTATATGGGATTTTGGCTATAAATCGTCGACTAATTGATATTTTTTCAATCTGTTAAAGCCAAATTATTGCTAGAGACCTGTGTTTCAATTTATAAACCTTTTATAAAGCTACTATAGTTTTTACGAATAAGGCCATTAGTTTTGTGGAAAATATGTTCAAAACGCATGAAAAAAAATTTCCAACATTTTGCTTCATAAGCACTACAAAAATTTTCTAAATGAGTTTTTTTTTTAATTTTAATTGTTGCACAGGTCTCTAGCAATAATTTAGCTTTAACAGATTGAAAAAATATCAATTACTCGCAACGAAAAGTATCATGCATTTCAAAATTTGTTCTACAAATAGTTAACTTAATGGGCTTGTAATTTCTAGAAGGCCTAGAAGGAATACAAAACGTAATCTGGTTCAGTAGAAAGGTATACGGACATTTTCGGGAAAGTTTCAGGTTTAGACAACAAGTAGTTCTAAAGTTATAACAATATTATGGTGACACCCACAAGCGGGCGCTCGCCTCTAGATGACAAATATTTTTACATAGCACTTGTACAATTAATTTTGGAATTAATATTAAGTGAAATGTTGAAATTCATAAATTTATCAGTGTAATATAACTTATTCAAGCTCTACATACCTAAATATGTATGCATATACATATATAATTACACACATAGTCAAAATGGTTATTCGTACAGTGATTGTTTTACAATATTCGCAATATTCTTAATTTTTCGTTAATTTCGCACGAAAATACTGTTCATATTTTAACAAAACCATATGAATGAAATTTTCAAACTTTTCGCAAAACTTAAAAAAATTACAAATTTTCATCAATATTTTTAATGACAGTTTTTAGAAAAAATTTAGTATGTAGGGCTGTAGCTCATTCAATCTCAGTTAATAAATCGCAAGCTTCAAGTCGCTTTAGATTACCTTTGATTTTTTAGAATTTGTTTCTCAAGGTTGTTACATATCTGCTTCCATGAGCAAAATGTAGTTTTGCATGGAAGAAAACGTTCAACACCATTGAGAAAAAAAATCTCAAAAATCAACGCAATTTTTCTCTAAGAATTGTGAGTCAAAATTTTGAAATATAGATGAAAGTTTGTAGAATTTTTTAAGTTTTGCAAAAAGTTTTAAAATTTAATTCGTATGGTTTTTGTTAAAATATCAACTATATTTTCGTGAAAAACTACCGAACAATCATTATTAAAAACATTGCGAATATTGTGAAACAATCACTGTACGAATAACTATTTTGACTATGTATGGAGTTGCGTGCATATTTACTATGTATGTATTTACGTATGTAAGTATGTCTATTAAGTTAAGTAATAGTTATATAACACTGATAAATTCATGCATTTCAAAATTTCACTTAATGTTACTTCCAAAATTACTTGTAGTTACAAGTGCCCAGTAAAAATATTTGGCATCTAGAGGCGAGCGACCGCTCGTGGGTGTCATCATAATATTGTTATAACTTTAGAACTACTTGTTGTCTAAACCTGAAACTTTCCCAAAAATGTCCGTATATATTTGTCTTTAATGCTGCATTAAAACAAAACAAACACTTTAAACTTCATAACACAACTTTTGCATTTGTAAAAACCACCTCCTTAATTTTTATAAAAGTGTTAAAACATTTGTCATTTTGTTTTTAATAAATAAATAGGAAGTTCAGTCGGACTCATCTTCTTTAGAATAGAATCTAGTTTATTGTGTACAAATTGCAAATCAATCGATACACAAACGTCTGAGATATAGCGAGTTTAAATGAAAATTTCGCAAAAATTTTCCGCAATGAAAAATCCGATTTTGTGGCTTTTTCGACATACAGGAATGAGTAAAAATTTGGTTAAAATTAACTGTAAATGTATTTTTGAATAAGCTATCGATTACAATTGGTTTGAAATCGCTACACTTCATTTCAATTTTATGTTTTTTTTACGCTGCTTGTTGTTTCTGCTGCTTGTTGTTTTCGCTGTTGTTGTCGCCCAATTTTGCGAGAAAAGAATAACGGACCTGCGCATTGCGCAACCTCTTATATATAAACCTTGCTACAAATCAATGTTTCGCGATAATCGCATGAGGGTATTGCCTAAAAATTTTAAAATGCACTTAGTGGCATTCTGCTACTATGATAACACAGCGGAGTAAGCTGACTATGAAGCTTATCTACAGTGGTCGAAAAATTTAAGCACTAGATTTAGCGCTTTTTGAAAATTAAAACGCCAAAAAAAATTATTTAGTGCCTAGTGCCTTTTTAGTGCTTTTTTTCTGAACGAAAATTACTCCGATATAGTTAAAACCTGAAATAATTTTTAAATATTTAAAGCTGTGGCAGCACTGAATTTACAAAAATCTTAAAATTTAAGTGCACTTGATAAAAAGCTGAACTTGCAAACCCACCTTGTTCAATTCTATTCGAGTTGAAAATGGTAGTAGATATGCGAGTAAGTTAAGTATTATTTTTTTTCTTTTCTAATTATTTGTAAAAATTTTTATTTTTGTACCACCTGAGTAAAACACATCGTTTCTTGGTGCTCTAGCACTAAAATTTGCGCTACTAACCTCAAAGTGCCAAAATCACGGTTTTTGGCGATATTTGAGGTTATATCATGAAAACATAATTTTTTTTGCTACTTAGGGCATGATTTTCGTTTGTTGGGATTCGATTTTTCTTTCTTGAGATATATCAGTTTTAATGTGCAATAGTTCGGTATTACATCGAGAGCATGAGACATTATAGCACGTGGCTTTTCAATCGTTATGAGCCAAAAAGTTTTGTGTATTGATTTATGTATGCATTCTTGTAAATATTGTTAATTTTTTGTTTTTGTTAAATACTTACAAACTGTTATGAAAAAAGCATCCATTGCTTCAAAACAATTTGGTGCTTTTAGTGTGGTAAAACGCTTTTTTTCCAAGTTTTTGGGGCTTTTTGAAAATCAAAAGTTGGCAACACTGAGTTTTAAAATATTATTTTTGTTGTTATTTAATTTTGGTTAGTTTTTTATAAAAATGTAGTTCATTCTTTAACAATATCCGTAGTGTCACACGGTTGGGCATTTGCCCAAAATTTGGTGCAAATCGTATCCCAATTGAGAACTCCACTTGCAAAGTGCTCTAAGTAAAATTTTTTCGATTTTTAGTTTTTGGTGATTAACGTAGCAGTATTTAAAGTAGTTTCATGCCCACTAACAATACAGTTCAAAATCCTTATATATTCTGAAAAAAATATCGAGCCCTAACCGCCAAAATAACGTAAGCGACATTTTTTCCTAGAGCATCGAGGTACATTTCTGCATCAAAAAGAAAATTTTGAAAAAAAATGTCGCTTACGTTATTTTGGCGGTTAGGGCTCGATATGTTAGCTACTCTAGCAAAAGTCGATATAATACTTACTGTATGTATATTTACACTTTCAAAAGTCGCTATAATATTTATTGTACGTATTTATACAAGTTCAAATGTCTCCATCTTCTGATGATCTTAGAAAACTGCAAGAAAAGTGGTAGTTTCGGTGCCTAGTGGAAGACGTCGTAAAAAAGAAGCAGACCAATCTTCATAGAAGAGAGAACGCGAAAAGCTAAAAAAGCTAGCTATGTAAAAGTTACTGTTTCAAAACTCGCTATAAAAATTTTTTTATATAAAATTTGCAAAAACTACCATACTGCGATTTTATTTTTTAATGTTATTAGGCTCTTATTTATCCAAATTTTCAGATAATAAAAAAATATACAATTTGGATTTTACTTGTTGTTGTAGACGTTTTGTTTTTAATTTATGGCTTACTATTATAAAATCACATAACGCTGTTCGCAAGTGGACTACCCAATTGTGGGAATACCCAAATATTTTTCTTTATCCCAATCACGAAAAATAATTTGTTGTGTTTCAATAGACGATCGCTGTATTGCACCAATCTTGTGACTAAAAAAAAAATTTTCGTCCCAAATTTTTTGTATATTGTACCAATAGTCCAATACAAAAATGTACCAATCGAGTGAAAATATCGAGCTTTTTTAATTAGTTTTCCTGGAAAGATTATGAGTATGCAGTTTCGTAGCCAATTGAATTCTAATAGAATAAAGTACAAGTTTCAAATGGCTTACGGTTGATATTTTCGAATTTCTAAAAAAGCACAAAATTGCAAAACTAGGATTTACGAAGGTTTTGTTAAAGAATGAACAATACATATATGGGTCATTCCCTATAATATTTACACCTCAGTATTTTTTTTTTGGGTGAAATATATTTTTTTTACATTTTTTATCGAAAAAAGAAGACACCTGTTATTTTATTTCGTCATGATATTCGAAAATCTCAAAAAAAAATTCCCGAAATTTTGAACTCATAGAGAAATATCTTTTTTCAATTGTCTGCAGTTAATAAACTATTGGTCGGAGAAAATCAGTTAAGGCAGGCCTTCCCAAAGTGGGTGACGCGGCACCCTGGGGTGCCGCTAGTGGCTAGAGTATACAAGTGGTGCGAACAAATTCTTTAGACTTTCCATACACAACGCAAGCGGTTTGATCAAACTTCAACATGGCGGCCAGAAAAAATTTTATTTTTATTAAAATTACCTTCAGTGGCTCGTCAAACCAAATAGCTTGCAGCAAAGGCATATTTCGCTCTTAAGCAGGGTTCCCTAGTACGTTTTGTCAACGTAAAATTCAATCAGAAAAATAGCTGAAAATGTACCCTTTTCACAACCACTTTCGGTACTTTTGTAGACCTAATCCACGTTTTATCCACTTTTTTCCCGTTTTCGGAATAATTTTCGGATTTTTTACTGGCTGGGCTGTTCTCGTAACAAGCGCAGCAGTTTCGCGCACGTGTATATATTACTTATTCTTTTTAACTTCACAATCACACTGTCAAAGAGCGAATCAACAGGATTTTAGAGGCAGTCTCCTCGTGCTAGTGAGGTATCCATTCGCAATGCAAAGAAAGCCACTAGCGACGAAATTTTTAAAGCAATCGACAAATTTGTACAGAATAATGGTTTGAAATGGAGAAAGTGTGCGGATATTTGCGGTGGTTGGAAAAACGAAAGGAGCGATGTCTAGGATGAAGCAAGAGGCAGAAGTCACTGTATGCTCCCTCGGTTTTCCCTGGCGACTAGGAATATGCCGCCACTAGATTTAAAACCGTATTGGATGACGCTGCGAAGATAACAGAGTCCTGCGAAATTAAAATACAACTCTGATTTTTTCTAGCACCTCGAAATTTTTTTTTATTGGGGACATGTACATTTTAGAATTTCTAGCAATTTGCATGAAAACCCCATAAATAAACAAAGTAATCCGAAAAACGTATGTAACTTAGAAGTTAACGCTAAAAAATTGATATCAGCCGGTTTCACTAGCAATTTCCATATACGATTCAAAAAATTAAAATCATTTATCTGTCAATGTTCAAAGGCAACAAAGTCTAAGCGGTAGTAGTTATAGCAGCAATTTAAATTTTTCCTAATAAACAATCGTGGTACAAAGCTCAAAAAAAAAATTAAAAATTAAATGTTAATAAGCCACAGTAACATTGACAAATACATAGTTTAGGAAGAGCAAATAAGCAAATGGATGTATAGAATTCACAACAAAAACCACGCTGTCGAGTTTAAATAGTGGCAGTTCAGCTGCACATGATAGCATTCGGTTGAATAAGGAAAATGAATTAGCAACAAGAGTGTAGCAACGGGGTGTACATAGCTCAGTGGTTAACGCTTCTGACTTTGAACATCGATAACGATGGTTCGATCCCTGCTAAAGTCTAGAAAAAAGAAGTGTAATGAGGAGATGTGGTGATCTCCGAAATAGCTGCTATAACTTCTACCGCTTAGACTTTGTTGCTTTTTAAATTTTTCCTAATAAACAATCGTGGTACAAAGCTCAATAAAAATATCAAAAATCATTTATCACTTAAATTGCTTTCGTGAAATTGGCTGTAAAAAGTATTTTCTTAGCGTTATTTTCTTCGCTGGTTATCGAAGATCGAACATCGAAAGTTAAATTATGAGCTATGCAACCCTGTCGAAGTTTTCGTTGAGTATCGAATTTTCTGTCGAACAGAATTTTGCTTTCGATGGTGTAGCAAAGTGTTAGAAAATTGTGAAAAATCTATGATCTGCATTTGTTTTCTTACTTTATGGCGGCTAGACACTAATTTTAAACAATTTTTATTAATTCGAAAGACTACA
>NW_023462335.1:0-19633 GCF_013731165.1 Rhagoletis pomonella
GCTATTGTCCTTGATTATTAGACACAAAGTTGTGATTTTGTTTTTTTTGCTTAGTTTTATTTCTTATCCATCCAATTATCTATCTTAATCCTTATGACATACATATGTTTTCTTTTGATTTTTTTTCATTTCTTCATTTTCTTTTCGAACTTGGGTTTGATTTGACTTGTGGGTAGAAGCAATTCGTTGGCATTATTCTTACATGTATACATATGTATGTATGTGCGTAGGGAGAATAGATTAAATCAATTCATCAACTATTAACTTCTATGGTTGCATGTACGGGTATGTAGTACTTGTAGTACTGAGTAGTACTATAAAAATATTTGCATGCAAAATTGGTAATGCGCTACAAAGTATCCCGGCATGTGGCACGCAGAAACCCATACACACCCAACTCTAAGTCCCATCAGCTTCCGGCAGTTGCCCAATCGCCGGGTATTCGCATTCGCAACCGATTCACTCATGCTACTTTCCGCGCTTTTTTCCTGCGTTTCTTTTATTTTTTCTTCTTTTTACATGCAAATCCATTTCTTAGGTTACCACTTTATTTAGCTAAAAATGTTTTGTTATTGTTATTTATTAAACTAACTGCTCACTCCAGCGCTGCCCACTCCTCTAGTGCACCCAAGATGGTGGCTTTACAATGCTGTTGTTGTTATTGCTAGCGATACTATTGAGCAGCGATGGCATCAATTGTGGCTGCTGTTGCTGGGGTAACTGTGCCTGCAGCTGATTCAATTGTTGCTGCTGCTGATGTTGTTGTTGCTGCTGCTGGTGCTGGTGCTGCGCATTATTCGCCCCGCCGAGGGCGCTATTAACAATATTCGTACTGTCATTGCCAACAGCTGTGGGGTCAGATGGGAATGGGATGTTGATATCCAACATGCCGTCAATGCTCATCTCCTGTCGGATTAACTGCAATGTGAATTTGTAGCGAGAGAATCGGCAGAGAGTTTACATTGTTTCAAATTATTTCAAGCGGTTACAAGATAATTTGATACTCACTTCCTCCAGATTGCACTCTAGGCCAGGTTGAAAGCTGTCTAGTGTAAATTCGTCAATTTGTGGCTCATTATTGAGTGCTTCCATGCATTGCCCGATAAGTGTTGATGCGCAGTTGTTGTCTGCGAATGCAAAAAAAAATACAATATTTGGGTATTTAATTCATATGGTAGTTGTTGGCACTTGAGTGCAAAAATCTTGGAGAGGTAATCTTAGTCCTAACGACCTTCGAAGCCTACACCGATAGTCATGATATATATGGTTAATTGCAGGGACCGAAAATAACAGCTATTCTTTTTTTAACATTTAAACTAGGCCAAATATTTTTTAAGTCAGACTCTATAAAGAGGAATGCTTGAGCTTATCCACGAATAAATTACGAGTTATTACAGAAATTCTTACAGGACACTGTAAGCTGAACAATTACCCGGCTAAACTGGGAACTTACTGCAGAAGCGATGCATATTTGGTAGGGCGAGCATCGAAACTGTGCGGAAGATTTTGGAACGATGTCCTGCACTGATGCACACGGCGCTTAGGTGATCCTCGCATAACCAAAAGTGCAGCTTAATCAAAATATTTAGGGTAAATATTAAAATTACTCTCAGCTACTAAATTAATAGACACACTAGAAATCTATAAAAGGCATAGTTAGATCTCAAGGTCGCAGTGCTCCATTCTCAACAATAATCTGGTAAGTTTAGTTATGTCTGTAAAAGGTCACAGAATTCTCTGAGCTGGAGGAGTCGGCACGTGACTAATTTAGGTCTTCCAATGAACAGATGCTCAAAAGGACATCTCGACGAATGATGCGAGAAAAGCTAGTTACTACAGAACTCTCGATGGCCAAAGCGGTTATATGTATAAACTTATACCAAAATTAATAAAAAATTAAGAAGACTTTAACTGCTTATAAATATAAAATTTTTGGAAATTGTGACTACATAAAGCTCGTTAAATCCATTAAATTTTTTATGGTTAAGCTCATTAAACTTTAAGCTATGAAAATCGATAAGATGGGGCAACTATCATAGCTGCTACGCAAATAATGCGCTGATCACTACGCTACGATGAATTTAACGATAGCTAAGTAATTTCAACTAACTTATAATTTCTCTCGATAGCCATATTTTTTACCGGTCAAATTTGTTCATCTAGCCACCTACCTTCCAAATTTGTGCTAAGTGACTGTTGTTGCTGCTGCTGACGCTGTTGCTGTTGTTGTTGTTGTTGCTGTTGTTGCTGCTGCACTTGTCGTTGTTGCTGCTGCTGCTGTTGTTGCTGTCGTTGCTGTTGAACCAATAAACTGGTGCCATTATCATTCGCAACGCCAGCAGAGCTGCCGGCATCTAAAACCACATTACTGTATGTGTTCAAAGAGTCCGACGATGGTTCGCTGTTCGGATACGCGGGAGACATGGTTGTTGTGACAGAATTAGGTGACAGACCCTGCGGGCGAAGAAATAAAAGGTGCAAAGAAAAAAACAACGCAAGTTTATAGAACTATAAATTAAAAAAAATATATCTATATTTACGTACGTCGCGTGAATTATGCAAGCAGCTGCACGTCAGAGAGCGATGCAACATGCACTGTTGGGCCTGTAAGCCATAACCCTGTGATACGACGGGCCCATTCAAGCTGTATGTCTGTGGCGGCTGATAGGGTGGTGGCGGCTGTGTGGGTATACCCGAGGCAGCGCTAAACCTACTCCAACCGTATGACCGTTAAGTGGTAAAAGGAAGAGACAAAACAATTCACTTTATTTATCTGCTGGCGATGAAGTTGGGAAACAACATACATACATATGCATGTACATATGTATATACTTAGCTTAATTTTTAACACGCAGAAATATAAAAGAACTTCAGTATGCACAACTCAAACACATAGACATGCATACACAAAGGCCTTTACAAAAAAATAAAAACACATTTTCTGTTGCAAAATAGTGCAAATCGGCATGCTTTGGAAATAAAAATTTGCGTTCAAACACCCTTTTCAAAAGCAAAAAAAAAAAAAACAAAAACATTTAACTTAAAAATAAACAGTTTTCCATAATTAATTACAAAAATCAAAATGGTCACTGACCCTTGCAGAATATCCTTTGGCAATTTTACGTCCGCTATCGAACCGGCTAATTGATCCATTGACGCTGACTGTGCCGGCGTTATGGTTGTATTTGTGTAATCGGCACCAAAGCTCCAATCTGGCTCGAGTCCTATTAGCGCTGGAATCGGACTGAGGCGTCCGCAGGAACTGGCATTCGAAGAGGCGCGTTGTCGGAAGTCTGGTGACAACTGGAAATTACCACTTTGATTGCGTCGCGAAAAGGTAACAAAATTAATCAACCACGATTGAAATGAAAAGAAAGGCAATAAAGAAATTTAAAAAAAAGAAAATTTAATTGAAATCAAATTAAAAACTGATTAGGAAATATAAAACATATGTATGTATGCAGAACTAATTTGTAAATATTCCTACTTAAAATAAAAATTTATGAACTACATATGTACACTTTTAGCTACATAGGCATATTAGTTTTACGAAATAAAAATTCTCCGTCTTCTGGATAAATGCATAGTGCATATTACTTAAGTATTAATTTGCATACACAAATTAATTTTCAGGCGTCTTTGGTACCCTTTAAAACAGCTAACTATAAGCAGAGGATTCAGGGCAGATCCTGAAAGACAAATATATTTATTCAATCAGAGGGACCAACCGCAAATCAAAGGCAAAGCATTAAAAGAGCTTACGATGCCTCAATGATAGACAAATTCTCACGTAGCAGGCACTCAGCATTGCAACCGGCCGAAGTGAGCTACTCTGAGTCACAATACGACAGTCCCCTTAGCAACAGGACTTTGTAACAAATATCGAGGTGAGATTGGAAGCTAACGGTAGTCTTTTCTGATATTGAGGGGGCGTTAAACAGCGCTAACTTTGACTCTATGTGCTCTGCGGCCAGAAGACATGAAGTGCACAAAATAGCCGTTAGGTGTATTCACCTGATGTCATCTAGCAGACTGCTGACAGTGGGGGACGAAGCTAGCCTTTATACCATTCTAGTGTTTGGGAGAAGATGCCCTCAGCGAGGTAGGCTATCAACTCACTTGTGGTATTTGTTAGTGCAAGGCTTCGTTCACATCCACTGTCCTCAGATAAATCTCTGAGGGAGGTCTGCGTTAAGAAACTTAGAATTTTGAATAAGATTGATGAATGGTGCACTTTGCATTGCCTTGCTGTAAATCCCAGCAAGACAACCTTAGTATACATAGTTTTAATCAGACCAAACGTCACGTAGTATGCGCAAGCCAATGGTCAAAACCACGGTTTTTTCTCTTTTGGGCTGTGGCAGGACGATCGGTTTTTAGAGCAATATCTTTTTTTTTGGCAACTATTGAAAAACTGATGCCTGGAGTCTCCTTTGGAAGAAAGTATGTATTTAGATTTCCTACATGGAAACTCGCCGAAAACTTTTTACATCGACGGCTCAAAGGCTGAAAATGCAGTAGGGTGGCATCTGGACAGTAACTTCAGATGCTTTACTGTCTTTCAATTGGAAGTTTTTGCGAAGCTGCTCTAAAGGCCCTGGAAAGTGCTAACACCTCTTCAAAGATAGTCCAGGAATGTAAGTGGAGGCGGAACTCCGTTAGAAGGTGGAATGAATTTAAAATTAGTGCCAAGACACTACGGTATTCAAGGCAACGAACTATCTAATGAATTGAGAACTGCGATTCTTTGGAGACTTCAGTTTGACCGGAGTCATAAATAAAACTCATGAGGGGCGTTGGTGTGGTATTGACGCCTGCAAAACAACCAAGTGCTTCCTGAAAAGGTCTGACAGGGTGGTAGAAAAATTCCTTCTCAGACAAGGATCTAGCGCCCTTCTAGGACTGATTTCGGGGCACAATCCTTGGGGGCGACATATGGTCATCATAGAGTACCGAGGAGCCACTGTGTACATCTTGCATTTTCGCTGCCACCATCCGGCCTTTGCCAGACATAGATGGTACATTTTTGAGTCGGTTGTATTGAAAATGGACGAGATACATTCTTTTTCTAAAGGAGTCTGGTAAGTTTGCCATGAATTCCCACCGCACCTTTACATCCCTTTCCCATAAATCCTATCTCTTGTCCTTAACAACAATGGGCAAGACCTGAGTGCTTGGAAAAATTGTTGTTAGTTTTTCCAGCCACCCACAATTCCATTCCATGGTTTATACATATGAGTTTATAGAAGGGGAGCGGAACATCCAATATGCGTGGCATTTAAGTCAGTTGTAACTTCGAAACTGTAAGTCACATGACTTTTAGATTTGATGTAGAGAGTCGAGATATCTAGAGAATACGTGCCTATTGTACGTTCTGTATTAACGGGCATTAATCTTATGATAACATCTGATTCTGCAAACATAGATGGCGCTGGAATCAAAATATCTAGAAATTACGCACTTGGAAAATGATTTATATCTACTTTCTACTTTAACTACTATTTTAAGTACATATCTGTAGCATTTTAATAAAACAACTTATCTCGAGTTGAGCCAATTTTTCTTAAAACAATATTTAATTGGGTAGCCAAATAGTATTTTAACGATTAACTAGCCTTAGACTTAGTTTAAGATGTACTTTTAATAGAAGCTTAATCTTCCATTACTAACATGCTGGCTCACAGACCGAACACATTCTTAAAGCTTTCTGTACAACACAGTTGAGCTTTCCAAACTTTATTCTGTGTATACCTTTTGGTATACCGATGTAGATTGATAGCTGTTAGATTGTGTTTTATTCCTTTTTCAGTGACTCGGTCTGTGTAAAACCCTTTAAACGAGACTTATTCTGTTTTAATCCAAATTTAGTTAATTTGTATCATCGAAATGCCGCAGATATGCACATAAAATTTTTCAACTAAACTTGTGCTTTGGCAACTATTGTAAAGCTGCTATAACATGCTTGTTCCCACATTCGCTTGTATTTAGTTTGCAAAAAGAACTTATCATTGCAAGAAACCAATATTAAAATGGTAATTTAAATCATAGTGTAAATATTTCAAAACCGAATAATATTTCTGCCAAGATGCTAAAAAAATTAATTTTCTAAATGTTAGGCTAAAGAGGCAAAAAAGCGAATGGAATTGTTTCAAAAATACTGCGGCAACTACTGCAATTTTGCACTAAGTTTTTTATTAAAGCATATAATATTCATGACTCTAAGTTAATAGATACCTGTGCAATGGACTCTCCGAGAAGTGATCCAAACCTTCACTCACGCTACTGCTGGGCGATGGTGTCGCATCGTTCAGACCGGTAATGCCCGCCTGACGTAGAGCCTCCACGCGCTTTTTGGCACGCCCCCGACGCTTCTCGTAGCGCGACGTTTCCATAGAAGCGGCACGCCGACGCACTGATTTACCCGGTTTCGCATCCGGATTAAGCATCCACCAAGACGATTTGCCAGTACCCTCATTTTGGACGCGCATAAATCGATTGTGCAACGATAGATTGTGACGAATGGAATTCTAGAAATGAAAAAAAAGAAGAAAATATTGTTAAAAAGCCGAGTTTTAAAAAGATTACTTATTCAATAATTTAAAGTGAACTCTTTCCGGTTCTGGTTTAGTTCTGTATGAGAACAAAATGTAGGTAATATCAAGAACCTTCCCACAAAATAGCTTCGGGAACGTTTCCGTAAAGAACAAAATGCGAACAAAACTGCCGGAAACGTTCTCAAAAAGAATAGAATGAGAACAAAACTGCCGAAAACGTTATCCCGGAAGATAAAATAAACACAAACGTCTGGGGAACCTTCTGCAAGAGAACAAAACGAGTACAAAAGTTTTGTGAACTTAGTGATAAGAATGAGAGGGCCATCTGAGTGTTGGGATGAAAAATCGTTTTAGTTAAAATAACGATTGTTAATTCTTAGCCAGAGGAAAGCTGAATCATTTCAACTTCTGTATCCTTTATCATTAGGAGGCACTGTTTATTTATGTAACAATTTTTCATTTTCTGTGCAAGAAAAGTTAGTTTCTTAAGTCTTTCGTTGACTTAATATGCATAATTATTATTAAAATTTCAGTTCATTTTTGATTAATTTTACCATAGGAGGTTTCTTCCCGGTCGTACTCTATCAGAAAGTCTCTTAGACTCTTGTTCGCATGCTATACTTTTCCAGAACGTTCCGGAGCCTTTTTTCCCCATTGTTTCCCTTAGAAATATTCTCGAAAGTATTGTTCGCATTTTGTTATCTTTGGGAAGGTGCCAAGAGTTTTTTTCTTGTATAATTCCCATTGAGAACGTTCTCTACAGTTTTGTCATCACTTTCGTTCTTGTGTTTTTAAGCGTTCTTGGAAACAAACTACGAGAACGAAATTCACTTTTGATCACACCCTTTGTTTTCGGCCCCCGACCAAAATGATTAGATTGATCTTTCACAACAAGTTTTTTTTGATTGTAATGTTTTTTAGTTTGTTATTTTTCAGACAATTGGTACTACTGCCTGTGGAAAACTGATCCAAACGTTTTTATGAAAATGGTCGTTGTGCAAGAAGTGCGTTTTGAGCATGGCGTGTTTTGCGATGAGGACACCGGCGCCCGTCGTTGGAATTTTATTTATAAAAGAAATTCTGCGGTCTTATTGAATCACCCAGTACTGTATATTTTCTTAACAACGTCTTGACAGTTAGATCAATGCTTTGCAGATTTGTTTCAAAACGAACTAAAATAAAGCTCGATTGTCGCACAATTATCGAGCAGTAACCATTGAAAAAACCCTCAACTGGCATTGCTGAGCTTGCAATACGCATCCCCTCTTTCGCTGATAGTACATTCAACGGTTCCACGAGAGGGTGAGTTGACTTCATTTTTATACATCATCGCTGATGTAACAATTTGTAAGCAATTGAAACCGCTGCGTTGCGACAACATACAGTTCCAGTCCATGTCTACCATTCAGTGATTTGTATTCAACTACTCTCCCGCCACACCATCAACTCTACTGCGCCAGTTAGTGAAGACATTTCAATTGTCTGCCGACTTTTTTATTGCTTTTCTTACAAGAAACCCAAAGAAATGCCACGCTTCTGCTGCGCTAATTGGACTGCCGTAGCTTTTGCGCTGCCGCTCTAACTCCCGCCGCAACATTCCCACTGTTGGCTGTGCCACTGTTGTGCTGCTGGTTTTTGCTGCTGCCACTGCTCACATTTGAACTGTCAATTCATATTTTATGACATAAACCATAAATACTGTGTGGCAAAGAGCTGTCAGCGAGCGCGTGCGGGGATAGTAAAGAAATAAAGCGGCAAGGGCTTCGAATATCAACAAAAAAAAAAACAAGAAGGCAGAGAGAGAATGTTTCAATTGTAAACGATTCATCGACTTCGATGACTAGACATAGGTCAGAGGGGGAGCTGTGAAAAGTTTTCAAGGTACGAAACACTGGAGCCACATTGCTGACGAAGAATACAAACAAACAAATCTAACATCACCTGCTCTATGAGTTTGTCAACGTACAAACGCCGCCACACACTCCTCCGGCCTTGAAAGGCATAGTATGGGCGTTTGTGTTTCCGCCGACAAGGCAACTAAGCGAATCGCCCCAAAATAAGTGGGAAAGAGAAACAGTAGCAAAGTGATGCAAAAACAGAAAAAAAAAATCCAACAAAAGATAACGAAAAAAAACAGGTTCTAAAACATCAGTAAAACGAAAAACTAGACAGGCAAACTCGTTGATGACGCGACAGCACACACGGTAACGTGCGACGGACTGGCGCCTTTTATCACCGTTACGAAGGATGCGCCGCAGCAGCCCTTTTACCACATTTATACCGTTGGCATTCTCATCCCTAGAAGCACCAGCAAGGCGACGCATCACGCCGCAGACTATCTATGCGGGTGGGTGTATGTATGTACGTGGCCGAGTGTGTGTGTGTGCTTTAACAGCAGTTAACTCCTCGCTGCTGTCAAACACACAGGCATGTGTATGTATGTATGTATGTAGTTATGTCTGCGGCACTCTAAAAAAGTAAGTTTAACTTAATTTTACTTTTTGCTAAACTTTTTCTTGGCGTCACTGCCAATAGTTGCGTCGGCATCCTTTTTGCACGTTTACGTATCCTTTTTCCAAAATTGTGCCTTTTACGCTTCTTTTCATCTCTTTTATTTTTGTTTTTTATATCACGGTTGTCGTCCTCACTTTTTGGTTATTGTGCAGGTCGTTATGGGGCTGAGCTAATGGTTTAGCCTTTGGTTTAGTTTAGTTGTTGGCTTTGATTTTCAAAAATGTGCCCACTCTTTCAGCGTTTTATTTATTTTTTCATGGTTAGTTATATCGTTTTCACTTACTGTAATCATATTTATTTAAGCGCTTTAGTGGCGATTTTTGTGCGTAGCTCTGTATGGCTCCCTTCAACTCTTTTATTTTCGGAAAGTAAAAAATGTCTAGCAAGAAAGTTGTACTTACGTATGTTAATGGTAATATGCTTCGCGTTAAAGCTTAGAATTCTTGCCAGCTATTTTGTTGTGAGTGAAACAATGTAGAAAGAAAATTTAGACAAATATTGCACTTTAATTTAACCGAAGGACGAAAGTTCTCTAATAAAAAATAAATTTAAATAGAAATTTCAAGTTGTCGGAAATCTTCTCTTATTATAGCGACAAATAAATTAAATTTGGTCGGCAATTTAAAATTTAAAGCAAATTGCACTTTTATATAATTTCTATATTATTTCCACCACAACTATGAATTTATAGGTGGACCTACAAGCGGAGTAAGCAAACCGTCTTCAACAGGAACACCTCTTTCTAATCTGGCGAACCATTAGCACAATGCTGACCTTACTTTCAGCACTATTTCTTTATCAGACCCTCGGCCGTCCATGCGCTTCATTAGCCGGCAATTCCTTGCACATCCGGAAAGTGTCGACACCCGCCATAGTGCGCTACGCAAGGCCAACAAACTCTGCTTCCGATGCACATCGACGTGTTTTTTATAAACAGAGAAGAGAACGCAGTTCATGGTAGGCTAGGCCCCGCGAGGTTCGACCTGATCAGAGTGGCTTTCGACGTGTCACTGTCCACCCTGAAGGCGGACGCAATTGAATCACACAAAAACCCATCCCCCTCCCATGACTGCCCAGCATCGCTAAACATCTAAAACTAAGCGAACACCTGCAAGGATTCAGGAAACTGCCCATCGCCACCTAAGCATTGGACGCTATAGCACACAATTCATTTGTAGATTATAGTTTGTACCAACGTCGGTAGGTCTATCGAATTCGACACGGCCAAACATGCGATTTTCTGCCAAGACACACTACACTCTTTTCTTCCAGATAATACGAAATGGCGGATAACCAGGTGTCTGTGTGGACGTCAATCGTTAGTTGAATTCAGAAACTGTAAATATAAGCCACACAGAAATTATTAGGGAGTCGGACAAGGTGGTATTTGGCCGAGCTTTTCCTCCGATTTGTGGCGTGCTTTATGAGAAGCTGTTTAAGAACACAGTCGTGTACCCAGTATAATTAGAGATTTATCTAAATTTTCTAGCTGTCTTCATGTATGTATGTATGTGTATGTGCACTTAATTTTTTTCTTCATTTCATTAACATATGTACTTACATACATACTTGAGCGAACATGCGTGTCTATAAACTAAGATTTACAGACTAGTTATACACATCAGCACTTGATGACATCACAGATTTTCAAGTAATCAAAGCACGCCGATCGTTTTGGGCAAACATTTACCTAAACAATATATCTTAAGGCTTGCACACGCAAGCCATACATGCAAATACGAACGTATTTATATGTAAGTATACATATATGTACATATGTATATATATGTACGTAGGCTAAAAGCAATAACTCTATAAAATTTTATAAGCATTACCAGTCAAGTAAAAAGGCTTTAATTGTTCGACTGTTTATAATCAATCAGCAAACAAGCAGCGCAGATGTTAAGTATACTCGCTTGTAGCAATGGAATGTGAAAAATATTCGAACAGAAACACCACTTAAACATTTTATCGGGCATTTTATCGAAAGGGCGTTTTACATACTCGCCTTTTTGGTAATGTTCACACACAAATTACCGCCTCAGCTATTATTTAGTTACTCATACGCCCCCGCAATCTCCGTTGCCTACAACTGTTGATGCTAGGCATTTTGCATGTCGGTTAGTTAAATACACTCCTCCACACATATCAGCTGACAATCGTGTATATTCATAGGTATGTAAATACCTAGACAATGTTTTACTTACGTATTACTATGCATATATAGATACATTTATACAATATTTATACAATAGTATTTATATATGTATGTACGCATGGTATATAACTATATATGTACATACATAAATGCATGATTGACATCTATACGGATATAAAAAGTATTTGGCTACTAGATAATGTAACAGATACTCGACACATATTCCAATAGCTACAACCCTGCAGTGAAAGCTACTAGTTCTAAATTAGCTGACTTCCCATCTGCATATTACATATAGGTATAGTGGGGAGCAGAAATAAGTGCACGGTGATTTTTATTAAATATTTGCAAGGTTTTTAGAGTTAACATTTTTTTGTTAATTGTTCATAAAAATATGGTTCATGCTTTAACCAAAATGATATAAACCAAACTTTTAAAATGAGCTTAGAAATATTTAACAAACTTTCATAAAAATTTCAACTTTTTTTTTAATTTTTATACTCAAAAAAATTAAACAAAAAAATCGGTTTAAAAGTATGAAGTTGTAATGAAAATTTGTTAAATTTTTCTAAGCCCTGTTTAAAAGTTTGATTTACATGGTTTTGGTAGTATTTGTTTTATTAAAATTTAATAAGCTACCGAACTGCATACTCAAAAAAGTTCAGATTAAAAAGTTGAAATTTTAATGAAAATTTTTTAAATTTTTCTAAGCTCTGTTTAAATTGCGAAAGTTAGATTTATATGGTTTTGGTTAAAGAATGAACCATATTTTTATGATGAAATAACGAAAAAATTTCAACTCTAAAAGCCTTACAAATATTTTACAAAAATAACCGTGTACTCATTTCTGCTGCCCACTGTACATATGTAAGCATACTTAAGTACTCTGCATGGATGTGTGTATGTAAATTGCAGATGCAATACATTCGAGAAAAGAGGGAAACCGCCAGTTGTCGAGTACGGCGTCTCGACGAAGACGATTTGCACAAACTTCTAATGGAGTTAACCAATATTTATATAGTTAAACTTCTGTGTGAAAGCTTGTGCAAATTCAGCGCCGGTTTGGCAACTTTTTAACAAAGGAGATGTTACACTTAAAGTTTCATCCAGAACACCCGCTACAATTACAACGGTGATGCGGAAACAGGAAAAGCAGTGAATTATGCGAATATGCGTTTAAATGGGAGTACGCATGTAGTTACATAAATAAGTCCAGTATTCAGCTCTCAAGAAACCGTACAAGAAAAAAAATTGGGATGCTTTTCGTGTAGCTAGAAATAAAGCCACCCTGGCAGTTAAGGCAGAAAAGCGGAAATTCTTTGCAGTCAAATTCGATCCTTCTCTACCCTCTAACTTATGGCGGAATATTAAAAATCCCTAGGTACACACCAAGGACAGAAGTGAGTGTATGTTACATGTTGAATGTGTGAATGATTTGTTTCTTTGTAGTGCCTCGTCTAATGGTTGTATGTCACAATTCGCCCCATATCCTACTTCGACTACGTATTCCAGCGAACCTTTTGAATTTTCCTCCGTATCTGAATGTGATGTGGCTAGACGTATCCTTAAAATTGGAACCAGAAATGAGCCCATTGATAACCTTATTGCTTTTTGCAATTTACTTTTGCATAACAGTGTTTGTTTTTTTGATGTTGGTCGGAAACTGGACTCGAACCCAGGCCATGCGGAATGGTAGCACGCACTGTTAACCACTACGCCTCAGCGTCCTCTAATCGGAATACAAATTAAAGAAAATGAAAATTTATTGAATTGTACTCCAGTGAAAAAAGAGAATCAACAATGTTTTTTTTTTTTGTAACAGAAATTCACCATAAAACTATGGGCGGATGAATAGCGCATTTATCTGCCTATAACCGTATTTTTCAATTAAAATTTAGCTGTCCTATACACGTTTTTGGCCATTTTAAACAAGTTTTGAAAGTATTTCATATTTAATTTAAAGATGAAAAGTATACGCTTATTCACACACTATAAAAATCCTAGCTCAAATGATAACACAACGCTTTCATTATATATTTATCATTAATGTTAAGCGTTGGTAAACAAAAATGCTTTAAATTTACAATAAAAATATTATAAAAGTGTTGTATTATAACGCGTACTATGGTTTTTACAGTGTGATAAATGAAAGCAACAACCGCAGGTTTTTGTAAAAGATTTTTGTGCATTTTACAAACATTTCTGATCTGATGTCTCATATTTTTGTAGTATGTACAAAAACGGTTTTGCACAATTAAAAAAAAAAAAGTTCGTGCCACAGAATGACGAAAAATTTCGTAATATATGTAGTTTTTGTTATATTTACGCAGATTTTGTTTTCAGTGTATATAAGCACACATACTTACATGCCATTAATCGGTGGGGTTGTGAGTCAGTTGTAAACTGTATAAAAGTTGTCAGTTTTTTTTTTGTAAAGCGGTAAAGAAGTAAAGAGTGTAGGCATATCTACTTAAATAAGTACATATGTAAATAAGTAATATGCGATTCTTATTTACTTGCATATGTACATATGTACATCTGATTTTGTAATTCCGTTGCTAGTGTCACATAAGTCACAAACGCCGCCGAGGCGTCGCACAGTGTGCTTTTTGAATACTCCATGCGAATTAATCGCAACGCTTTCGACAGATGCAACAATTTGATACGAAACAAAATAAAGCTAATGTAATTGCCTTTCAGGGGAAAATATTGCCATTGAGCCCAGTTACTTCCTGACCTTAAGAAAATCTGTCAATATCAAAATCCACCAGATTTGTTGAAAAAAAAGAATTGTGTTTTATTATACTTATATTCACTGTTTAAAAAGCGAAAAAAAATTGTAAACCTTCAATTTTAAAAATGAATTATGTGTTGCATTTTTTTTTTTGCATGCAGCTGTGAATCCGTCACATAATTTTATATAACTCGAACAACAAGAGCGTTTTAGTGCTATTTAAGACCTTTAATTAGCCAAGGTAGAAATCTCTAGGCCCTTTCTGAAAGACCTTAAACAGCACTACAGTTTGCAGTAAAATAAAATTGTGATAAGGATGCACAGCTGCATGTAAATAAACAAAAAAAAATGCATTTCTCAGATTGAGGGCTTTTTTCGAATTTAGACAGTGGAATCGTGTTTCTCTTCTTAAAAAAGAAATTTTTTTTGGAACAAATCCAGTGGATTTTACATAGTTTTTTCGAAGAACACTATTTTTGACAATCTTTTTTAAGGTCAATGAGTAATTGTGGGTCAATGGTAGTATTTTTCCGTGCAATGGAATAACAATCACTTTCAAACAAGTTTTTCACATCAAAATTTTGCTTCTGTTGAAAACGCTATGATTAGTTCGCATGGAGTGTTCAAAGAGCACACTGTGCGTCGCATAGTGGTACATACGTTTTTTGGAAAAAATTAGACAGAGTTGGCGTAAAGCTTGAATATTTCGTGTGTAACATTTATGGATTTAAATCAAGAAAACAACAAAAAATGGGTGTGACGGATATATTTTAAAGCATACCTCCCATACTAATCTAACCTCTAAAACGCCGTGAAAATGCCATATAAAGTGCACCGAGGAACATTTCACTAAGAGAGCACTCAAATACTTGGCAAAACCGGTTTATTTTAACGCATATACATACCTTGTCTCAAAAAAGCCTAAAAATGGCATACAAGGATCATGCATGAATTCATGATTACCATAAAAAGTGCAGTTGGAAGTGATATACAATCGATGCTAAGACATCAAGTTCTAAGGTAACGTATATTTAAAAAACCGGGCAGGTCCGAAAAACTTGTAGCCTTTAAAAGTGGCAGAAAATGTTTAAAATATATGTATGTAGATAACCATTTCATATTTCATAATTATGTTTTTTTTTATCCAAGATAAAAAACAAAGAAATAAAATCGAAAGTTTGTATGAAAATGTCACTTTATAAAGCTCTTTAAACCTATCTTATTTTTCATGAATAAGTCCAACAGAATATAAATGTATTGTAATCTTGGAATTAATATAATAACTATATATTGCTTCCGAAAAGGTAGCCTTACAAGGGTTCTAAAGTTTTTGTTAAAAACCGCACTTGTTGGTATTACCCCCTCTCTTAGAACTTGCATATACTTACTTCCTAAAACAGAGTTGCGGTGGAGCACTTGATCTTCAGTCCCTATTCTAATAGACATAGTATTTGCTACATGTAATATTTAAAATAAGTAGAAGATCTGCAGACTTTGACTTATTTCTTAACGCACACCACTGTGCGTCGTCAGTGCCACCATCAGCACTACAAATTTCCAAAAAAAAAAATTTACGGTATTCTCTTCACCACTGTTTTGGGCTAATACATAGTTTTTCCCCTTTTTATGCTGAGTTGCCTTTCAATGCCATTAACTTAATTTGTTTGCTCTGCACAGAAATTCGCTAATTTATTGAAATGACTTTATGGGCCTATTTAAATCTGCATACAATTTATGGATTACTGGGCTACTTGGCCAGAAAAGAAAATCGACCAACTCATCGAAGACTGAACGCCCTGACTGCTTCTGTAACATATTTATTTACTTACATTTATATACCCGTATATTTATTTGTTTTATGAATATATCTACTTATATTACAAAGTGCGCTTAACTATTTCTTGCGACGGAAATCTCAGTAAGTAAGAACTCTCCTGCCAACTAGCTAGCTTTCATATTAATCATTTTTATAAGTGGCATCGTTGTTCAGGGACAAATTAAAGTAGAGTCGATATAAATTAAACAAATAACAGGCAGCCCAATTCAATGAGAATAAAGCAAATTTTTCTACTGAAGACTTATTACGTTCTTAAATTTCAAAGTTTGATTTCATCGCAAAACTGTTTAGGTTCAGTTAAGTTATGCTGGTTGGCTTGCAAAAATCGCACATTAACAGGTTATAAGGTCTATAGTGTTACCAGTTTAAACCAGTGCAGCCGTAAGTTTTCCAGCGCGAAGCGGTAACGTACTAGCCGCCTTCGATTCGCAAAAAAAAAAATGTACGTCGATATTTTTGCATACATTTGTTTCTTCATGGGCATGCATATTCTCTAATTTTAAAACTGTTGTCGGCTTGGACGATACACGAATCAGTGGTGTACTTTCGTCCATTACACAGGCCTGCGGTGGTTTCTCCCTCGAAAAAAAAAAAAACAATTACAAATTTGGATTACAATTTTGGATGGTTTTAGATAGTAAGCTTGTTCTTTTTAATTGGATGTATATGTTACCGAATTTCCGCCAGGGCTTGATCCTTGATAGGAAGCATTCATGAATATCCAAAGAAATAGAGAGTAAAGGAGGCTAAAAGCCCTATATTGTCATAGGAGGCCTTTGGCAAGCACTGGGGTCTCTCGACAAAAGTAGTTCATTGGCTTATGAAACTGTAATCAAGACAATTTTATTATATGAGGTACTCGTCTGATGGAATGTACTAGACAAGGCAGCATCTGGAATTGACGTCCTGAAAATATATTTACGGACGGATCGAAGCTCAATGGTAAGGCAAGTGCGAGAGTTTGCTGCGAATAACCTGAATTTCAGCCTACCGAATCACTGTAGCGTTTTCCAAGCAAAGGTAGCTGCAATATAAGAAGCTTCGAATTGGTTGTCCTCTAGTGCAGTACCTTTTAAAGAGATGACTATCTATTCCGACAGCCAAGCAGGTATCAAGACTCTTGACTCCTTGATGGTTCGTTCGAAAATGGTGAGGGATTGTTTGACTTCCTAATAGACTGCATCGGATAACTACGTTATTAAGCTTAATTGGCACGGCCAATGAGCTGACAAGACAGGGAACACTCGGGGAATTACTCCCGGTTAGAGAAAGTCTCGAGGCACTCCCGATGTCAAGTGGCCTGCTTCTGGAAATATGGGCGTTTAGTCAGCTCAGTCAAATCCAACTGGCATGCATTTCTGTATGTTTAGATTATCACAATCTTCCAGCAACCGATTGATGTATAGTATATCGACACCTGAGTGAAATGTCGACCTATCTCAGCTGTCGATTCAAAAACGACCTATCTCAACCCATTTTCGATACATTTTCATTTGAGGGAGGGTGTTCTTCAATCAACTTTTGAGATAGGGCGTTCTTCAATCAAATTCTTAAGTAGGGCATTTTTGAAAAGTTTTCCGAGATATGGCGTATTCGAACTGGCTGCCGAGATAGGCCGATCTTCCACTCAGGTGTCGATATGCAATTAAATAGTATTTTAAAGGTATCAATCTGAGAATTTAGCAATATTTTTTGAATTCCGAACTTTTTAAAATGTTCTACATACTACAAATGTTTATTATTTATCTACCTAATTTTAGCACAACTTTTGCTCTGACTGCCGTACATATTAAATACAATCAACACATCTAAGAAAATTAATTTGTGGCTTTAATTTGCGTGCTTGTAAGTATGTACGTAAGCCCACGGTTTCCTTTTATACATACATACATATGCACATGTATACGAGTATTTTATGTGAATACATACAGCATAATGCAAAAAAAAATATTAGTTACTATAGTAACTGACGCCCATCCTCTAGTTAGTGCTCTATTTCTGGCCTAATTTTCCTTCGGCTGATTTTCACCCCATTAAATCTTCTGTTAAAACAGTTGCCAAGAGCTACTGCATCACTTCCGCATCCATTTTTTCTATTAATTTCACATACTTATTTCCCTTTTTAATCCACTTTTTCGTAGTAGCACATCATTGAGTTAATAGAAATTTCCAAAAATATGAAGCGAAAAAAATTGCGTAGCCCAAGAGCAAATGAACGCTTATGGAAGAATATCTAGATTGTTTGCCGACACACAATAATATCCACTTGTACATAATTTTATAATTTCTTTATCCTCTTTTTACAGAAATATTCAACATTTTTATATTCTCCTAAATTAAATTGCATTTATTACATAAATATTCTGGGAGATTTTACAGTTCAGAAGTCCAAGAAAACGTTCAGAGGCAAACATCTGTACTCTTTAGCTGGCACTTTTATCAGAAAAAAATCGTCACACTCTTAAAATTCTTCCTTAGAAATCTACTAAAGATACCTGATTCAATAATTAAAGGTTAGATACACTGACATTTGTCTCTCTCGCACCGCTCCGTTAGCAGTCTCACCGTGTTGCTTCTTTGAAAATTTACTTGAAAAAGAGTAGCTTTCATGTGAAATAGGAATCATAGGTTTTTGTACAATTTCAACCCCTCCCAATTTGAATTCAAAGCGAGCTTGATTAAAATTCACTTGGAAGTGAATTGCAGAACCCGCCTGGATATGTTTATTTGTATACCTAAACATATAAAGCACATCGAACTGATGAAAACTAAAATTGTTTATAAATTCGATATTTATTTATTTAACGTTATTTTAATTTTGAGACCTTTTGAAATTTTTGTACCCCTAAATAGCACATAAATTACATAGTTCACGCAGACATCTTAATATTGATTTCACTATTTCATATAAAATGCCAAATTTATTGCAAATACATTAAAATTCAGAAGCGGTATTTCACTACTAAGTGCCTACTTTGTGTACTTTTCTACGAGATACCATATTCGCACCAAGGGATTTCATTCTTCCCCTTTCTCAGTACTTCGTAAATGCAACCTTTTGAAAGGGAGTGTCAAACTGCGGCTAGCAATAATTATCTAACCTTTAATTATTGAATCATGTTAAAGATACGGCTGAATCGTTTTGATTAATGGTGGTTAAGTATTTATATTGCATACAAGTGACTTAAACCAATCTAATTAGTAGATATATCAATGAAGAATTGAAGAGTAAAACAATTTTTTTGTGATTGAAGTGCCAACTGATTGAAGTGCTAATTGAAGAGTGCAGTCGGCTGCGTCTGGTAAGTGCAAACGTGTATTACAAGCATTAACATGCATACATATGTATGTATGTATGTATGTATATAAATAAATTAATTGCTATTAACTATCATAAATGTTGGCTTGGAATCCCTACTCTCAAAAATCTTGTTCATGTACATATGTACATACTTATGTAATTCCAACCACGCAGGCGTCTACACGTGCTTGAAGTATTTGCTTTCATACACATTTATATATATAAAAAAAATATATACAATCTTTTAATTTATTCCTACTTATGTTTGTACATACATACATATGTACATATGTACTCCCTTGCAATGATATCTGAATTCACCCTGGCAACACTTAATATTACACAAACTTTCCAGCGAACGAGCGTAGTTGGCTAAAAATAGCGCCAATGAGATAATTTGCTCCTAAGCGTTCAACATTCGCTCATCAGATGATAAAAAAGTGAATAATACATACATATAAATGCAAAAGTCGAGAAAAATTCCAAAAGAAAAGTAAAGCACAAAAACAAACTAATACAAAAATAAAAGTATGTA
>NW_023462336.1:0-19629 GCF_013731165.1 Rhagoletis pomonella
GATTTTGCAATACTAGAATCCAATTATGTAAACAAGTATGTGACACATTTGCATATTTTCCCACAAATATTTCCATTTGCATTGGGATTTCAACATCAAATTTCCTTTTACGTTTTTGGAAAAGTGGCATTTGCCTAAAATCATATTTACATGCATCATTAAAGTCACTTGACAATCAAATGCATTTACGTAATCGAAACATTTTGCGCTTACCTGGAATTTGCCATCAGTTGAGAAACCATTGCACAATCGTAGAGTATTTATGTAGTTAGCAAAATTCAAGCAGCTGAATCTTGAGTGCATGCATACATTTGAAATAACTCATGTGCAGCCATTAAATGTTTCCGAATCATCTGTTTTGTATGCGTAACCAACAGCTTGAAAATTCATATGAATTTTTATGCTTACACGCACAGACAAACAAACATATGTTTGTATGTACATATGTACAAAGTGGAATCCCTAATACGCATTCGGATTCTTCCAACGTACAGTCGATTTGTCAAATGTTAAATAGCAATTACATAATACCTTCCACTGCATTTACTCTGCTCACAGGTTTAAGTAGTTCTGAACAATCGTCGCTTTGTGCGGTTGCAAGGCAATGAAAATGTTTGTATACTTATGGATGTAAGTAGGTGCATTAAGACGCCCCGCGAAACAAAACTTAAAATTGGACCGATTTTTTCCTTGGCTCCAAAATATTTTGTTTCTCTTCTGTGTGTCTGAGGGCTGGAAAGATTTTTGATTGGAATCCTTTTCTCTAGAAAATACCCTTAGGATGGTGTATAAATGTTAACATGAGCGATCTCCATCAAGAATTTCAACAAACTCGTTGGAAAAGCATACAAATATGTGCAATCCAATATTAGGTAACTTTCAAATGGAGCTTTCATGAAAAGGACTATACGGCTAAGTCCGTAATGGATTTTGTTGTTAAGCCTACTAAGAAATAAGTAAATAGTAAAAATATAAATATGAATCACATCCGACCATAAATACGCGGTTTCCAAATATCTCGACTTCTGCGGCACCTAGCGAATTAGTTCATCTTTCATAAGTTTGAAGTTTCAGGTGTCAAACTTATCGGGAAGTTGGTTAAAAATGTGGCTTTCTCTAAAAATATATTAAGTTTTTGTTGTGTTAATGAGCTACGATAATAAGTAACGGTGCCATTTTGATTAGGCCACTTTTGCTTATTTGAACATACTTCCTTTTGTCGGTTTGGGTCGAGACCAAAAAGCTGCACCGATTGCCTGCACTTGGTGCTCCCATTGTGTTCGTGGGTCCTCTTGCTTTTGTTGTCCACCCATCAACCTCCATGCGTACAATATGTCCAAGCCGTTAAAAAGTTCGTATAGTTCGATTTTGCTCTTCTTTGGTATACGTCGCCCATGAGAACAGGGCCGTAGATCTTGCGTAGAATAGTTCTCTCGAAAGCAACCAAAGCCTTATCATATTTGTTCAACATCGTCCACGTTTCTACGCCATATAGGAGAACGGACATGATGAGAGACTTGTAGAGCGTAATTTTTGTTCGCTGAGAGTTGGCTCTGCTTTTCAATTGCCTACCGAGCCCCAAGTAATAGTAAAGAACTTAACTTTTATTATTTGAGCACTAAATACTGATATTGTTTTTGATTTTTTTTTTTCATATGGTATTCTTTAGTTCTTTTTCGGGGATTTCCTGCGAGGATGAACCATATTCATACAATGTGGGACAAGATGCTGAAGTGAACCTACATTACGATTACTGGGGCGATCGGATCATATCCAACTGAAACTTTGAATGTTATTTGCCATAAGTGGCCGAGAGATGTTTTTATTCAGTATACTGATTCAATGATTGCCCTACAATTGAAGGAGCGGCGCCTATGGAAAGAGCATGCATATGATTAATTTACTCGCGAAAAATTTGTGTATCTTCATTTCTCCTACGTTTCACTTCACGGGAAGCTTCAACATAATGGATCCCGCTTCGAATCAACTATTTGAACAGATGGCTCAAAAATGGATTGTGGCGAAGGGGCAGGGACTTTTTCGACTAGGCCTCTTAATCTGACAGTCTATTTATTCAAATAACATATTTCACCGGCTACCCTCAGAACAAACCGAGAACAGGCATTGCTATTTTTCGGATAACCAGACGGCGCACATAGGACTATTTATGCAGTAAAACCGGTCAAACGTCAGACATATAAATTGTTGTAAAAGTCCAGTAAAATCTAAATCTAATCTGAGCTATTGAATGGTGGCTATGAAAACTCCCTCCGCTGCTTTTCCTTTGACATATACCAACATGAAAACATTCAATCTTTTGATAGTTGTTATTTCTCCGCGCTTTCAGTCTTTCTACTTGTTTCTTCGGTAATCGTATTTTAGTGAAGACCTTTTTCAAGAAAAACCCTTTTGAACATGGAAGAGGCCATTTCTATCGTTTAAGACTAAATTTGAGTAAATTTCTTCTTTTAGATAATTTAAAATCGGTATATTTTGATATCTTTGTTGAATAATATTTTTAAATATTTGCCGTTCTATGTTCTAGCAAAATGAATTCCGTTCTTGTATGTACAAATTCTTAATTATGATTACACTGAGCCAAAAGCACAATGGTTTTTTCGATTAAGTTATGGTTTGATTTTTTCATGGTTAGTAAGCCGATTGTAAGAAATGTGATTTTGGTTGAACATTTAAAAACAAATTCGTACATATGTATGGCAATGGCTGAACATGCAGAGTGGCTTGCTGTTATTTGTTGGCTTCCAGCAGTACGAATACCGTCATCGCGATACAGAAATGTTTTTTTTTCTGTTTTTGTTTTTATTAATTACGAAAACGCCTCTGTGAAGTGCAGAACCAAATCAAACGCTGAAGAAAATTGATTCAAGTTGAACATTTGAAGGCAGAGTTATAAAATGGCAGTAGCTGAGTGTGCAGAGATGCTTGGTGTTATTTGCTAATCCCGTCAGAGGCAACATGTATAAATGATAATACAAATTTTTGTTTTGTATATTCGAATTATAAAAAAGCATCTGTGAAGTGCAAAACATAAACGTATTCAAACGAAAATATCGACAACCAAAAGTCTGGTTATTGTAAACAAAAGTGTGGTTAATATTACCAAATCATTGTTGAAAACATCAACCAAGGCATGGTTAATATTAACCAGAAATCACATTGATTCCTTTTCAAGTTTGAACTTGGTAATATTAACCAATTTTTGATTGATTTTTTTCTCAGTGTATGAAACTTACTTTACTTACTTGCTTTATTTAGTTACTGAGGAGAAAACACATCAAATAATTTTGACCGGTTTTACTATGCAAATACTCCTCTGTGGAGTGGTTGAGGAAATTGGATCTGAAAATATGATTTCTAGTTTAATAAATTAATGAAGTGAGGACGTTAAAGTTACGATAGGATCATTTAATCGATACTTTATTATTATCAGACAAGAAATGTCTAAACAGCTCACATTTCCATTAAATTTGCATTGAAAATTTTATTATTTTATTTCTATTTAACCTTTTTTTAACTTATGTGCCATTTTCTTTTTACAATTTATATTTTTTTTTTCGAAAACCTCGTTTTGTAGAGATACTCTTGTATTCAACGGTCTAGCTAACGAATTACTCTGAAATAAGCCAAAATAATTTGACAGCACGAAGCCTGAGTCCATCTAATACACATTTGAATGCAATTCAATCAAATTAAATTGTAAGCAAGTACATACTTAGGTAAGTGGATAAGTATGCAAATACATATTAACTCAGCATTGCCTAAGTATTACTTGTTATTTGTTTGTTTTGCCACAGAAATGGCCAATTTGTGCAAATATTTGAATTGCCTTTAAATAGTAGTGGATGCACTCATACAGTTGTGTGCATCAATAGAGATTCTAGAGATTTAATCAATGTATGTGTTTACAATTACAGTGCAATCCGGGTTGAGTGAACTAATTCGTTCAACTGCCTGTATACGCAATCAATACATATTGTACATAAATCTCAAATCAAGGATTTAAAGATCCTTAGAGTTTATTCATTCACAGAATAAACACAGTTTATTTAAAATATCATATTATATTCTACTCTAATATTTACTTATTTTCAATAAAGTCTTAAACGTTGGTTTTTATCTTCTTTTCGTTTAAGACACTCCTTATCGGCATCGTCTCTAAAATTTCGAAGACAAATGTCTTTTCAAGAGAAATCGTGTTTTCTTCGGCCCATTGGATAGTCTTTGAATAATTTGTTCTAATCTTAATGTTTGTTCACTTTACATACTTAGTACAACCCTGTTTCGTGTTTTGGTTTGTTTTAAAATATTGGTTTAATGCGGCAAAAATTTGGTTTTGTGCTTTATTTCAAAATATGCTCTCAAATGATTTCAAATTGAAGCTTCTTTATCGGTGCAAGAAAATAGATAATTTATTTGCAAAAGTTTCTGTTTTATGACTTCAACGCGTCCTTGTAAAGCTCATACAGCTCATAGTTCAATCGTCTGCGGTACTTGACGTCACCAACGCGTAAAGGCAATAACTAATTTACAGTAATATTAAAGTAGGTTAGGCTACAGTGATTGTCGCTTAGTACAGTCCGAGGGTCAGTTAAGCCAAACACTGAGAAACAAATTTATTTAAAATAGTGCTTGCTAGACTTGCACAGAGGAGAAGGTAGTGTCATCGGAGGTCACCATTTGCTAGCCATGCGGCGATCAATAAGTATAAGAGTTTTAGGCCTTTTCTCAGTGGTATTTGGTCAGATCTTCTTTGCAAGAAAACAATTGGGTTACTTCGATTAACTGAGCGTAGTTTGGTTGCCCCCCTTGTGAGCTCATCTGCCATCCAACTCCCAAGTGTTATATACCTAGCAGCTTTTTTGGCTAACGCGTTTAAAGTCTTCCTACTTTTGACAGCCGCTTTCGAAGAATGGCTTCCGAGCGGCTGTCGGAATGTAGGGAAGTTGCGCTACTATTGAGCCATAGGGCGGCCTACGCTACGTAAGATAACGACTGTAATCCCACTTTCAGTAAATAACTATGCGGAGGTAATAAACGTTATTTGAGAATGCAAGCCTAACACTATTGAGGGAGGCGGTATATTATATTTACAGGTGACCAGTTAAAATTTGGTCTTGACCTTAAATCCACTCTCTCTCGACCAGATACTCACGAGACAAGAGAGCGTTCTGCAAAAGTTTTATTAGTGTTTGGGGAAGCTTAACGGTTGCTGTGAGTGTAATGACTTTACAAAACTTGATTTAGTGACTTGACGACGGTCTATAAAAAAAACATTGTTGAAGGTCCTCCGCAGAGTGTTGTGGAAAATATATATGTATGTAAGTATATGGACTTAAGTAGATGCTTCAGCGTACATACTGGCAGGTACTCTGGTATTATTGGGGAATATTCCCTTAATTACATACCTGTCTTGCACAGTTGGAATGGGCCTAGTATCCGAAAACGTGCTTTCGAAAAGATATTTCCAAAATTTAACAATAATACAATAAAAAAATCCTTACCAGGGAGTTTCTGTGGTCGCTGATTTCAAATGTTATGTCAGTTTTTTTCAAAATTCAAAATAGTGGTTCCAGCACCATATATGGTGGTGCCCTAGGACACCGCAATGTTAATTAGACTACATTTCTGATATGCACTTGGGTTCATTTTGGAGCACTCCTTGACCCTTGAGGAGTAGTGGTGATTTTGCATGGGTATCGCGCGTTCGGACGCGCACTTCTAACCACTACACCACAGCGGTCAAGCTTTCTGATGCTGGCCGTTAAATTAAGTACTCTACAGTTGTATTTCTAATAGTGAAAATTCTTTCATCTTTTTCTGCCTTAAAGCTTTCATTATAAGAATGAATTACGTTTTCTATTATTCTAATAATCCGCTCCTAAGGAGAAATACGAATTAACTTTTTATTGCCCCAAATTAATGTAGAAATGTGTATTTAGCATTTCGGTTCAATGACAGTAATTTCGGTTTCAAAAATAATTTGGATTCTGTTCGAAACAATGCGATGATTCATGTATACAAATACCGGAATATACATACAGACAAGTCTTATCCCAAAGAGTGTCACACTGTGAATATATTTATTTTATCATGACTACATACGTATGTAGATATGTATTTTGTCAACTACGACAAGAGAAATTTGCAAAGGAGGTAATGGTTTATCTTATTGTCACAATCAAAATACGAATTGTATAGATGGATTTACCGGAATTCATGAGTGAAGGATTATATCTGCGTTTGCTATGTAGCATATTTTTATGGGTGCACATTTTCTTTTAGTACTTATAAAAACAAATGTTGTTTGGATATTCACAAAGGCCAATCGGGCGGTAAACTGCAAACATTTTCCGGACAATAAACGACAACTTAGGGTTTGTGCGGTTCCAGAAAATTAAACCTTTGGCAGGTATGTAATTCCTAACAATTACCTGAATGAGCATGCTTGCCAATAATGGTATAGAGCAAGCACAATGGAATGGGAGTCATCTACGATTTTGTGGTTAAGGTGGCCAATGATAATTGAGCACTCAATAAAATGAAACCAAAAGAGGATTGAAACAAAAATGTTCAAAGGATACAGAAAAATTACACAGTGTATGGAAAAATTGGAACAGGGAGAAATATACATAATCCAAACGAGGTTATTTATTTTCTGTAATTGCTTTGTTAGCCAAATAAATATGTCTCGATTTTAAGCTACTCAATAACATGACCTAGAGGAAGTATAAAATACTTGAGAATAAAATACAGAACGAACTAATTTGTCAATAATCTTTTCATCCTAATTTATTTATTATTTCAAATTTTTAAGCCATTTTCTTATATAGCTTGACGCCGTTGTGGAAAAACAAGAGTTTGGAAGAAGTTATATGTAGCTGCTAATTCGAAGACCACCGCTTCTCCTCATTAGACTTCTTCAGCGAGTTCACTAGGATTTGAACCAGCAACTCCTGCGTTCAAAGCTAGTAGTCTTATTTACTCATTGTTGCCTTTTCTACTTTTTCATTTGTCAACCAACCTACAAAATTTTGGAAAAAAACTTAGCACCACCTACTTATAATCACATATACTACATATCTCATTAATTACTTTATACACTCATTGCCAAACTCGGCACGATATATATTTTTCCAAGAAGTAAGATGTTTTAGGTTAAGAATAGAAATTTCCCCCATTTTCCATATAACTTCTTCTTATTTTTTATAAAATAACCGCTCGTCGGTTTGGCACCAATAAACTTCGCAAATATTCACCCTCCTCCGCAAAGTTGTTTAGGTCAGTGCAATCGTTGTCTTTTGACATGCTTAACTATATCTACATTTGTCGTTAAAGAGCTCGTACACTTTGCCTCTCCTACCCGTCGTGCCTGCGAACAGGTCCGCTGATCTTACATAGAACAGTTTTATAAAAAGCCTCCACATTAGTGTTGCAGGTTTCTCTCCGTGCTGGAGAAGCTTGGCCAAACACTAGCATATTATGTAAGCGCCAATCTGTTATCTTCATTTATAATTCGCGAAGCGGTTTTTTTTTTCCAGGTCACCGGATCTGCACCGTTATTTTGATTTTTAAAAACTAGGTATTAAATTAAGGGGCTTGGTCTGTAGATGTGCGTAAGGTTTTACTTTTTCAAAAAGAATTGCTACCTTTTAACAAATAAGTTTCAATTATTTAAAAAGTTAAATCAATTAAAAGGCTTTACTTATTAACTGCATTTAAGAGGGTTGCCACCTGTTTAAAAAATCGAATTCAATTTTAATTGAGGAAAGTACATAACTGAAATATTTATCGCAGTATGGATGTCGGACGAGATAGGTTTAAGAAGATTGGAAATATTTTAAAAGTAGTTGCCACCTGTTTGAAAAGTCGAATGTAATTAAACTATGCAGAAGTTAGGTGTGTAAAATATTAAAATTTGGTTTTCTAGCAAACGCGAGTTAGGAGAGTTTTAGTTTTAACATTTATACTATTTTTGTGGTGCATGAAAAGGGTTGCCACCTGTTTTAAAAACTATATTCAAATTAGTTCATTAATTAAAAAAGTAGTACGTGGGTGGAGAACGAAAGTGTTAAAATATTTTTGTTTGAACACTCAGTTACCACCTGTTTAAAAATATTGTTTTTTTTTTGTGACTTTATTTAAGAGGGTTTCCACGTATCTATCAAAATTAGCTTAATTCATCAGCTAATTGAAATATGTATCATAATGCTCAAAGAAGTATATGTAAGAAGATTTTAGTTTGAAATTAATTTATTATATGAATTATTAAGAACTACCTATACGATTGGTCACCTTCACTCTGAAACGGCTGGTAGGATTTAGATGAAATTTGCTACATGATTCGCTAATAACTATGGATAACATTTGAAATATTTTTTAGTTTGCTACCTTTTTAAAAAGTGAAATTAAATTTTGGCCTTTTAACGCCTTGCGGGTTCACTATTATTATTATATTGCATTGCCATCGAACTCCGAGCTAAGTTGGAAGTTTCAAACTTATCGGGAAGTTGGTAAAAAATTTATTGCAAAATTTGATTACACACAGGTGAAACATATGTGTTTAATAAATGCTTGTACAAAGGACAGTAAAAACATAACCTAAGGAATTCGATGCGTAAATCGCTGCTAAATTTGTGTATAAAAAGGAAGTAAATCATTCCTTTGTCCTCTGGTAATTGAACGTTAAATACATGTCCATTTTTCGCACAACGTAAATATTTACAAAAACTAAATCTTATTACTAAAGGAATTTAAAAAATTTCAGTCGACTGTAAAATGCATATTTCACAGTGAGAAACTTTTCCCATTAGCAGAACACCACAGTAAATAAGCAGTAAGTCTCTGTGTAATATATTTATTTCTGTATGTAGTTTACTCACTCTCTCTTCCACATGTACGAACTTACCTCGAAATTATTGAAAGTAAAATTTCAATTAGTTTGAAGCAAAAACACCAACATGCAGCAGATGATACTTTCGCTATTTTTTTAACTGGAATTTGCTTAAAACTCTTAAATTCCACAGCAATCCAGACTATCATAGCAACGTAAGTGTCAAGAAAACATTTGCATTGAAAACGTCTTTAACTCTCACTTAGTTTATATTTAGCCAAAAAATAAGAAAAAAATGAATAACCAGCTCTGCTGATGGTTGAGCTTTGGAAAAATTTAGCTGAACTCAAACTTCAATTTTCATGCGCAAATATTGACTTTGGTCAGATAGAGGTAGAAATATTAAGCTAGGCTATGCGACCAACCGAAATTGAACGGCGCGCGTATGAAGCTAACTCAATTTCCAATTTTTGTTCTGCGGGACATTTTGATTTGACATTTCGCTCAATGAAATCAAATGCAAACGCACGCAAGCCATTTTCGGGTGACGCAAAACAAAAAATTCTACGGCGTGCGTACCAAAACGTAAGCCGCGAATATTAGGTTAGCCTGTAACGTCGCAAAAATCAGATCGCACTTGAACTACGGCGAGTAAACATGAGCGGTGAAGCGGATGATGCAGTTGCATGTTTGGTTATTTATGCATGAAAAACAAAAGCAAAAAGCATACAACGAAGGAAGGGGTACAAGTGAACTGTTTTTAAATAGAAAAAAATAATAATTTATTATTATTCTGTAGATGACAAAAGAGATGCTTCAGAGCCTGCTCCAGATTTCTCACGTTTGCCAACTTTTTGCAATTACCGCCTGTAGAAGGCTTGTGTGCTCCATCTGTTTTTTCCATGATTTTAGTTTTTTATTCATATCTTTATATTTTTCACTTTTACTTCGCTAAAACGCAAATCCTCCCTTAAAAATAAAAAAAGTCTTCTGAAAATCGCTTATTTGCAATGTTCCGCGATGTGCTCACTTCGATGGTTCAAAATACCCTAGAATGAAGAAATGGGTTAAAAGTAAACTGGTATGACGACATGGGTTAATGTTCGCGAACTGCACCACTAACGGTTGAACAAATACGTAGAGTTTGAAAATTTTCAAATCCGGCGAACTAACTAACGAGGAAAATGACATCGAACACGAACAAATCAGACGGATTTGTTCGCTGTTAGTGCCTAGCTTTACTGGTAAATTCGTTTAGGTATACACTAATCGTTTTGGCCATTAATCTATGTTTGCTAACCTTTTCGCCTATTCTGCTGAATATAAACCCAAAGATTATTCACACATAGCTGAAGCTGATGTTGCTGTTGAAATAAAAATTTCGGATTTTTTATAAAATTGTTAATATAATTTCCATTAATCACTCAACGAATCATGCTTTTTACTTCACTGCCTCATTTTTAATATGGCTGGCTTATGGCAGCAATTAGCGCATTTTAAGTGTCTACATACATAAATGTTTCTATATATATTTAAAATTTCCCATTTTCCGGAGGTGAATTCTCATTAGCATTTAAAACATAATTTTTATGCTGATATTTTGTGGCATACATTGTATTTGCTCCTTCACTTCAAATTTATGAGTGTACGCTTTTAACTTAATTACGGCAATTATTCTCGCAAAATTTATGTATGTGTGCATGTATGTAGAAGAGCAGCCAATGCAGCTATGCATGTACATACATATGTATGTGCATATATATATGGCGTTTTTCACATGCTTATGAAAATATGCCAGCATAAAAGGAATCAAAATTCTTTGTAAAGGATAAAATAATAAAAAAGTAACGAAATTGCCCTTATTATCTAATAAACGGTGAGTAGGCACCCTACAAAGTATGTCAGAATTTATGTACTTATATTGCTGCAAGTGTACTTAAGTATGTATGTATTTTTGATATCGCTAAATCTAAGTGCGATCGCTGTGACTGAGTGGTTAGATGTGCGTGCAACCACCCCGTAGGACATGGATTCGATATATGCCCCGAGCAACATCTAAATTGGAAAAAGTTTTTTATAACAGCGGTCGTCCCTCGGCAAGCCATGATATACCTCAGAGTGTATTTCTGCCCTGAAAAAAACTTTTCAATAAATCCATTTCCTATTCGGAGGCGGCATACTATTTTAAGGCCCTCCACTTGTGTTATAACATCAGGAGGCACACCACCCACAAATTGGAGAGCTTCTTTTCCAATACGTACTTTATGCAAGAGGGTTAAATACGATAAGTACTTAATGGGTTTTTCTTGTATTAACCGGTCAAAATATAAAAAAGTACTAAAATGTTTAAGAAGAAGTACTAAATGTTAAAAAGACGGGACCAAAAGTACGCAGTAATTTTGGCTGCACTAAATACTGTATCTATAGAAAAGTAGATGAAGATTAGTTTCGGTACAAAAATCTCAAAATACCAAAAAGTACTGAAAATCTTGAAAAGTTTCGAAAAACACTCGAAAATCACGAAGCATAAATAAAAATTTACCGATGATTATTTCTATTTATTTCTGAAACGTTTAGTATTTAGTAAGTAAATAACTTTTACTTTAGTTTCAAGCACCATTAAATGCGCAGGCATTTGGTATTGAGTGGAGATAGCGACTATTGTTCCTTTTTCACTTCTACCTCGAAGTTTTGTGGAAAATACCTAAAAACACTTCCTGAAAATTGTAACCCTTAATATTAACATTAAGTACTCGCCAAAGGCGTGCAAAGATTTCCCCTATGAAATAGACGTCAACTTTTTCTTCAACATTCTATAGTTTAGAGGCATTTTATGGAATAATCATGGTCAATGATGAGTTTTATTCAGAATTCAACGTTCTACAGAAGTTTTCATTGCGGCGTAATTCAGACTCCCATCATCGAGTTAGTAGTTAGTCACTTAACTCCCGTTTTTTTGCCCCTATCTCGTAAATAACAAGAAATAAAGAAAAATTGCGAATCAGAAACTTGTAGTCGATTCAATTTTCTACAAAAAAAAGTTCTAGAACACTTAATCGCTAATATCGATATTCTTGATATATTGGACTTTAAAGTCGATCAACAATTATCACAATTTAACTCAATAATTGTTGATTATAATCAATGAAATTTCCACACTACCTCAGCTTCATCATTGAAGAAGGTGTTAGAATCTGCTAGCTTTTATGGAAAAAAATTTGCAAAGTTTGTCTCGTATTAGGCTCGCATAAATATGGTCACCATAGATATATGTTTCTAAAAGTACATTTATTTTAAAATACCGCCTAAGTAGAAATAATTTGAATTTATGTGTGTGTATGTATGAACAGGAGACTTTTTGAGGAGTGCGGCTTAGGAATTCATCAATATTTACCTAAAATTGATATATACGTACAATGGCTCTTTGCCAAAAATTGGGTTTTCACAAATGTTTAGAAAAGGTGCGTATGTTATACATATACATATCTGTATCCCAAAACCAAATTCACAGATTACGACCAAAGTTGGTCTACACTCTGCGCTTAGCCCCGAACGAAGAAAGCGAAACAAGGTGACAAGATGAAATTTCGTTGCATTTAATTTGCTTTGGTCGAAGTTTTCACACATTTAAGTGAACTTACTGCATATGATGAACAATTATGACAAAAAATTGTTTCTATCAAATATGGAAAACGTTTTTAGAATATGCAATTTAAATGTTAATTATTTTTATTCAATCTTAATTGTTTTTCTTTTCAAATTCCTCTGTTCTTATACATATCAAATAGCACAACCAAAATTTTAAGCAGTGCCTGTGTGTTTAACGGTATATCGTTTTTTTTTTGTGAAATTGGCTTAAAGCCGAATCTAACACTCTTTTGTTTCATTTGTATTTCAAAGCATGATTGTTCTAAACATAATTCAAACAGCTCAAGGCTACTCTGAACATTGTTTGCGTTTAATACGGTTTTTGTTTTTGTCCATAAATCCCAAAATATCCAAATTATTACAACGAAAATATTATTGCAGTCTGCTCATATTTCTGCTGCTCATCAGATTAGCACTACAAACAAAAACGATAATTAGCAAAGAAGAATCTAACATTGCTTGTGCAGCTTGCCAGCTTGCCATCTTTAATGCATTTTTCCTGAGGAAGTGTTGTTGACTATTCACCCGCATTTTCTTGAAATTTACTCATACCATGAAATTTTGCGAAACGAGGCAATAATATTTGCAAGAAATAATTTGTTAGTTATTTGAATTTGGATTACAACTAATTTTATTGTGATTTATTGCTTTTATTTAACGAGATTTTCTATTAGATTTGCATGCAGTAAGCTTCATGCCGAAGCAGTGTTGACTTTGTCCAAATATTTATGCATACATTTGTGAAAGTTTACTGTGTTGTTATTGTTAGTGAGCAAGTAAATTGCACTATTCTTGTTTTTGTTGTGGCTGTTGTTTTTTATTGTTGTTTGCATTTATGGCAATTCGTTATTGCTTTGTTATAGCTTTAGCTGCTGTTTTTGTGTGTCATATGAAAATCTTCTATGTGTGTTTGAAAGGATTTGTGTAGATATTGTTCATGCAAGAACCAAGTAATAAAAACCTCAGCTGACAATAGTAATCTCAGTGGTAATCTCTATTGAGCACCAGTAGACCGTGCCCTGTGAACAATCCAGTTATCTCATGAGAAACTCCTTTACCATCCTATTTTCAAGAATGACTTAATGGCTTTACAAATGTTGAGGATGCAAAAACGGTCATTCTGGCTCTTTTTTTGGAGCCACTTGACGGTTACCACAAAACCTGATTCACTAAATGGCTCTTGTTCCATTAAGCGATTAGCAGAGCCACAGTTCGCGGAATCACCACCTTCACTCAATTATCCAATCCGATGCACTGATTATTGCAAAATCTCCACATTCTAAAACCGTCGACGTAGTACGCAATTCATAACTGAGTCTGAAGTTTTCCTCAAATTTCATCCACCACAAGTACACATTTTGACGTTGGATTCGTCCGCTAAGAAATTTTAGCGGCCTAGAGTATCTCATCATTAAATTGCCCTCCATAAGGCAAATTAAGTAAATAAGTCCAAAGGTACCACAATCTGTAAGAATACAGTGGGCATCGCTTTCACTGCTTTGTCTTAAGTAATCCAGTACCCCCTGACTGCTGTTTTTTTTAGTCTAGTCAAAGTTGAGTATGCCCAAAGTATCAACGCTGGTTGTAAACTCAAGATTTTATTACACATTCTCCGGCGTCGTATACACAAAGACTATGAATGCTTCATTTACTTTCAGCTTCACATTGTCCTCCAAGTCTATTTGCTAGCAAACTATACTCCCAAATATTTTACCTTAGTGGGGAAACAAAGGTGTATGCCTTATAGAGTACTGATAGGTTGAGACCGAAACATTTCCCTCCTTCGCTCAAACAATCCAGGGTTGTGTTGCTGAAATTGTCTTTAAGTTCCTGTTTTTATGCAGTCACCTCATATACAATAAGTGTAGCTCGAGCACGCCACCACTAGGGTAGCCCTTCCCTACTCATGTCACGATGTATCCACCTTATAATAATTTCAACGATACCGTAGGCTCGGCTTCTCTAACACCAGAAATGAGCCACCATATTCTGCTGCCATGTTCGCGTGGACGACAAGGCCAGAAGAAGATGGAATGTCCCACTGTACGGGTGTGTATGGGTAATGAGTTTCCGGTAAAAAGATTCGTCGACTCAGCACGCAAAGATGGCCTACAAAAGCAAAGTCGCCTACGAACTCAATGCAAGGACTAAGTGCAGAAGAACCTATGTATCTGCAGTCGGCATGACCTTGCCTTTAGTTATTTGATTTATTTGGTTAAAATTTTACTTTTTTAACTTCAGACAAATGCCAAAAAAAAGTGCAAGCTCATCAGGCTGAGGGGTTATAAATATGTACATACAACCCAGTAGGCAATTCCTTGTGCTAAAATCTCTTCCCAAATGCCTTCCCGAGAGTCATTCCTTTATCCTTTTTTGTACGGAGTAACACAAATTGAACGGCTTCTGCTTTCGCTACCCAAAGAAGAGCTTTCGGCATGTCCTTTGCTGAATTTACTTCAGAATGCCTTTTGAAGAAGCTCTTTAAAGCTGTTTTTTAATTCATAAAAATCATTCTTACTTGTTTAATGAATTTATTTTTTAAGGTTCTTATCAAAAATGTTTCATTGAGTCTTAAAATGCTTAGTGCATTCGCGTAAATTTTAAATAAGAAACCTCTTTTCAGTAGGCATGCAGGGAAGCACTTTTTTCAGCCATATTGGGTAGATCTTTTAGAACGGTTTCATTTAAGATAGCTTACCTAAATTATCTTCTGGTTATGCATATACAAAATAGACCAACTGACCGCCATACACTATATGGACCACCCTTTTATATGTCCAACAAAAATGTTTTGGATGTCTTAGCTTATTTTTATTTCTTAAATTTAATTAGCCCAATTGGAACGCTGCGTCTTTTAACCACTGACATATCGCACACGATCTCCAAAAGTGACACAGCTCAAAATTTGGAAATTTTTGAAACTGTGTACTAGGTAACTAGGGGGACCCTTGCCCAAATGATTATCATGTGCTAAGAAATAGTTTTTCGCATTTTCTGACAAACGTGTAATTTTTAGTTGTGTCACCTTTGAAGATCGTGTGCGATATGTTAACCAGTTAAGCTAGTACAATACTAGTAACTCATTAATTCAGTGCCAGTAGAGTTGCCTGCGTGGCTGTGCGCATTTATCTGCCTATTCTTGAGCAATTCATTTCTTGATTGTGCAAATATTTCAATTTTAGTGAATACAATGCTAGCATGTAAATGTAACAATTGTATATAAGTATAGTAATTTGTCGTCTGTGGACATACATATGTATGTCTATTTATTTTATTTGCATGCTATTTACCCTATTGTAGGTGTCTCCCATCATACGCTTTAGCTCGTGTATGTATGTATGTATGTACATACGTATGGTCTGCAGTTACACAAAATATATTTCTACAATTAAATTAAAATCCATATTAGTTATTATGATTTATGTGACAACGAATAAACTTGACAAATGGTTTGAATTCACATTTATTTAATAACCAGCTGTGAATCATATACATAATTTGTGTGGAATGTTTAGCTGATTTAGCTTGTTTAAAAATGTATATGTAATTTTGCACTCTTTTGTGTACTGTTGCACTTAAATGCAGTCGCTTAAAATATTATATCAGTAGAAGTATAACCGCAATAATTTATTAACTTAGGGCAGGAAAATTCAAAGGGAGAAAAATTTTGATATAGTTAAATAATTGGTTACAAAACTGCATACTCAAAACAATACAGCTTAAAGAGTTCAAAATTTAGATGCAACATTGCAGAATTTTTTTAATTTTGTCCAGTCAAAATTACATGCATATTTCTACCTCTGCATATGTGATGTATATATATGTAGTGCATACTTATTATTCACTTTAGGTAAAATCTAAGAGATGAACAACAATAACTGCACAGCTTCCTGAAAGTAAGCGAGATACTGCAATTCAAGCACGCTCCGAACATAGATATGTATGTTTGTAAATTTCTGTGTGTTTCGCTTTATTTCAAGCAACTTGAGCCAGACAATAAAACAAACGACGAGACAATGAGCCACCTGGGGGACTACTTGAAGCAACTTTGCCTTGATTATCAGCGCGAAGATGAATTCATTTGGGCAGCTATCAGTTGGTATTAAATTTACTTAGAAATCTTATGTACATACATATATTTTTTGACTCATAGTAGATATATATATTTACATCGAGTATGTTATTAATTAGCAGAACTAAAGAGTAACGCAGCCGCAATGTATTGCTCGTTATTGATTAACGTTTTGATATATTTTCTTGCTAGCAATTAAAACTTTTTCCTACTTATGTAACACGTGGGGCTATCCCACATCTTAAATTATGTATTACATAAATGTTAACTCCGATATATAGGTGGTGTGCCAGCAGACATACATACAAAAATGCGAAAAGCAACATATGTCTTAACCCAATTACGCTCCGTACATACATATAACAAAAAAGCAAGTATTGGGAAAGGTGGCCTGGTGCCTCAAATACAAGCCGAACTCCTCATATCGCTTATCTCGGGAACCGCTTATGATAAGGTAATGAAATGTCATACTGCTACATATATGTACATGTGTATGCACATATAAATAGGCAGGCATCATTAAATTAGGAACTATTGTCTCCTAGATTTCTAGAACGCTATGAATTATTGTTATTTTGTTCAAAGATTTTTAAACGGAGCAGTGTATCTGTTTTCCGACAGATGTAGTAGTGATAAAGAGCTATCCTAAAAAATCCTACTCATGTCAAACTTTACTTTATATTTAGAAAACACATAAGTCTCATACAATTTTGTGTAAATTGGTATACCAATCGTGTGATCGAGAAATACTGGGTTTTGTCCCAATCTTGTCAAAAAATCGTGTGAAACGGCCTTTAGATAAGGAAATATAGTATATTGTTGTAAACGTTCAAGGTACTTAATTAACATTTACCGACTCGGATGAAAATTATCTGAGACCAGTAACATATTAACATATTAGTCAGTGAGGCACGATTACGCATCTCAACTATATACATATACTAAAAGAAAATTTAGGTACCCTTTACGGTCTAGTTTCGAAAGCTACTGAAGAATTTTGGAAAAGACTTAGTACTTGTATTAACATTAGCCAAGCCGTTATTGCCCTCCATATTGGATTCTAAGTTTTTCAGTAAATTCCTGACAACAGATATAATTAGAGTCAAAGTTGTTTAACCTTTTTTGCACCTCTGCGTTGGAAAGACCAGGTGGAGAAGGACTTGACTTCACTTGGCATTTTCAAAATGCATCAGGTGGCACAGAAAAGAAAGACTGACATGCTGTTTTGGAACCGGCAAAAGTTGCTTGGGCGGTTACAGCGCCAATAAATAAGAATAAAAGAATAAAAGGGTTAGGTTAGGTGTGCTAGCCAGCCGCTACGTGGCTTCGCAGAGACCATTAAATGTTACCAGATAAACTACGACTACTCTGTATAGCTGTTCACTATGAACTAGGAGCAATTTTGAAGAACGTCGCAGTTGTCTTGGCAAACTGGAACAACTTGTTATACCCTACCTTGGTGGCGGCATCCAGATGAGGTAGGAAACCTGCTCCCAGTAGACCAACCCGCAGTCTGCTACGGGCAGGACACTCGCAGAGGATATGCCCCACTGCCTCTTCCTGTGTTCTTCATCTCCTACAGATCTTATCGTTGGTCAGAGCCAGTTAATAGGCATGCGATGCCAGCAGGCAATGTCCAGTTAGTACACCCACCAGTAGGCTAGTATCCTCCCTCTTGAGGGAAACCCTGGGTACCTTGCAGCCTTGCGTTTTGTTCCACGCCTTCTGCGCCTACCGGATCATGGACAGGGCGAGTTCATGTGGAAAATGCTTTAATAGCTTGGTCTTATAAACGACTTATTGAGGCGGAGCTTCGCGCATACGACTGCCGTCTCTACGCCCCTACGCCCCTACGTCCTTCTCCATCTACGATCTGTTTGTATAGACATTTAACGAGCCATCCTTCGACCCCTATGGTGGCTTCGAATTTCGTCCAATAGCTAATCTGGGATCACATATTCAATCCGTCCAAGTAAAGTCGACGCTATACTACTATGGCCATAAGACCTGCGCTCAAACTGACCCGTAGCATAAAGCAAAGCGGCAGTTTTTGACGCTATATTCTTGGCCGACAGGTCCGCCGGAAAGAGATGCTACAAGGTGAAGAGTGCCGGCGTTGGTGTAGGCCTAAGTGCCCTGTCATGCCCTAATCATACGATTTTAAGTTGGTAAGATTTCAAAATATTTTTGAATATACTTATGTAATGATTTGTACTACGTTTTTTATGAAAAATTATTATTATTACTAAACCCTTGGTCAAGGACCCTGCTCTGCTTAGTACATGGAACTACCGCGGTATTTTAAAGCCCCATTCCGCCAAATAAATTTCGTCTAAGTAACTGCTTCCAACGTACCCATGTAGGAGAAACAGTTCTTGTTTATTAAGCTTGCAGGTTTTTCTTGAAAGTACTTTACTAAATACGTGAAGAGTAAACTAATCTTCCATCATGTTTGGGGATCAGTGGCAAGTTACTGCAATCTCGGAAAAACTTGTGACAGAGTTTAGAGCTTTTTAAGCTGCCTGACTAGTCGAAAAAATGAAAAATTTAACTATAACATGATAACGCCTTTTTATCATCGCAAGTTCGGCTTGGAAGAAAGGTTAATCATAGTCGGAACCGCTTTCGTAGTCCTAGTTATACCGAACTTGTTGAAGTGAACTTCTTTAGCCGCGGTTGGTTGGTTGGGAGTAAATTGACGAATTCAACGGAAATTGCACACGGAAATGGTGCAACGGAAATGATGCAACGGAAATAATTCAACGGAAATGGTTGGAGCTGAAACAAGTGCTTCATGAGTGTATGCACATGGTATGAATTTAACAAAAACTTGCTAATAAAAGGTTAAAAAATAACACTTATTAAAAGACCAATACAAGAATGAAAGTAAAGGGAAGTACGTACATGGATAAAAAAAGGATAAAAGCAAATGCAAAAATGAAAACAAAAACAAAGATGCGTAAAGATAAAGGCAAAAATGAAGATCAATGTAAATTTAAACACTTCAGTTAAGGGAAGGGGAATATGCAGATGAAGGAAAGTATAAACACAAAACTAA
>NW_023462337.1:0-19626 GCF_013731165.1 Rhagoletis pomonella
CGCGAGAAGCGTTCATTTTGTACTGACAAAATTTTAGTCAGCAAAAATTATCCAACACGCAAAAAAGATCACAAAACATATGGTTGCAATTTTTGTAAACAAACAAAATCGCATTTTTCGAGTTTTGTTATTTATATGCTTTTTGGCTGCCTGCTATGTGACTTTATGATAGCGCCAACTAGTTTTTACTTCTAGAAATGTTCCTGGCGAACATTGAACGTTCACTTTCCTTTTTTCTTCCATGGAGACAACATGAATTTCAGTTTGTTTACAAATAAAACATAAACAAAGTCAGCTGGTGTGTCTTCTTCTTCCGGTTTTTGCAAGTAATGGCTAATTTCCTGTTCGTTTACTTTTTGCTTCTTCTTGTCTTTGGGAGAGATTTTTCGCTTACTCTCTTGATTTTGATTGTTGGTTGGTGTTGGCTAATTTTGTTATCGAACGCAACAATAATCAGGCATGGGCAGAGAACGAGCACACGCTCAAAGAGCATAACCATCGCGTGTACGTATACAAGCAAGAGCGTAACGGAATTTGCCAAAACTGAAGACTTACATGGCACGCAGGCCTCTCGTTATGTTTTCAAATCGGCACAGGCACAATTGTTGTTCGCAAAGATATACGTAGACGTATAATGTTTCGAGGTGCTTCTGGCAGGATCTTAGTTCGTCGAAAATGTAGTTGATTCCAAATATATTTTTTTAAAAATATTTTTATTATAAGTTAACAAAACTTAATTTATTTTTATGTTAGCCATTCGAGAAAAGTTTGAATAATAATAATTTTATATTTGATGTTTGATCTAAAAAAATCACTTAAGTATACAATTTTTAAAATTACAAAGTTGAGATTAACACAGTACTATAAAAGACAATAACACAAATACAAACCCTACAGTAAGGTTTAAAGAAAGGGTGACTCAACAGAAATTTTGCAAAATCGGGACACCGTTAAAGTACCCTAGTTTTATTAAACGGGTCAAAATCCCCAGAGGAAGGATCTTCAAAATAAAACTGTTACCTGCCACAGGAGGTGAGTCAAACAAATTTTAAACGAAATGAAGCAAAAAAAAATAAAAAATTCAGCAAATTAAGTCGCAATGTATGTATAAAAGTGCAGTTGAAAGTTGTTCTTGTTTCCAATAAAATAAAATTAAAAAAAAAAAAGAAAGTTACAGTAAAAGAAAAAAATTCGAATAAATGAAATTACATTTGATAAACCAAACCAATTTAATCATGTAAATAAAATTTAATAAATTAATTTAAATTAAATCGATCAAAAATAAAATTTATTCAAACCACATTCATTAAAGTTTGAAATTAAAATTTAATCCGGAGGATTTTAGAATACAAGTAAGACTAAATTAAATTCGAACTGTAAAGCGCTAAAAGTATCTTAACACCGAAGTGCACTGAAAGTCACATATAAACGAACGCACATACAAGTTGCACTAAGTGAACAACCATACATATACAATATGTGTACATAACATGCATCTGAACATAACATATACACACATATATAACTATGATAAATAAGTAATGTAGATAGGTTAAATAATGCTAACATGTACGAATAAAGACAAAATTTTCTGATGTTAGATACGCCTTACAGGTATTCGCTGGGCAAGGGTTACGTCAGGGCCCCAGAAAGAAAAACTGAAGGATTGGAGTTATGCCTTTCTACAGCCACCCAATAGTCCGCATAAGTATATAAGGAACGGAACCAGAGTACATATGAGAAAGGTGAACGACCAGAGATTACACAGGGAAATAAAGAAGACATAGAACATTTTTTGGAGACGTGCAATAACACAAGCACTTACATACATACACTGAGAAAAAACGCGCTGTAAGAATAAAAAATTTTTATTTGATTACCATTTAAAAATGCTCGTATTTAAATCTAGTGAAAAGTGTTAACGAAATGGATTTTTCCATTATACATACACTACGTATAATGGAAATATTCAATTCAAATACGCCTGTATTAAAATGAAGCATTTTTCACTGCACGGATGGCGTTTTGCACGTCTCGTATGCTTTTTCATATGTAATTAAGAAAGTATATGTATACAAAGCATGCACAGCGGTGACAACCCTGTGGGGAAAATCTCTAGTTCTGAACTGGTGCGCCTGTAGTACGTTTAGACCCTGTACTGGTTCGCGATAAATCTCTTTTGCATACAAACAACTGGCGAATTTAACATGGCGATGTCCTAGGAAGTGTCAATTGCCCCCGCTGCATCCCTTTTTCGATAGTTCCCAACTACTTCTAAATTGTATAGTTCCGAACCAGTTTTAAAATCGCCAGACGAAAGAAAAAAGTATCAAGATTTTTCAATCTTTTTGGTTCTTCCGTGTGTGCGATTTTACATTATTTTCAAAGAAACGTTTTTTCAATTTCAAATTAAATTTGTTTGAATGATTGTAAGAAATGTACGTTTACATACCTTTGGCTGTAGCTGACTTTGCAGAGGTGCTCGCTCTTATTGGTTAGATTCCAGACGGCCCCAAGATGTTAATATGTGAACACAAAGTTTTGTTTTGTATTACCAAACTATGAAATAGCATCTGCGAAGTGCAGAATGAAAGTGCATTTGAACGAAAAAGCCGCCAAACACATATCTATGTAAATTAAACAAGCCCCCCGCTGCATTACTTTTTCGATAGTTTCGAACTAGTTCTAAATTCGACAGATAAGATCTAGTTCGTTCTGCGTCCCTTTTTCTATAATTCGGAACCAGTTCTAAATTCGTCACTTTGGATATAGATTTCTAATGAAAAAAGAGAAATAAAATAGTTTTTTTAAGAGTCCCACATTTCGCTGATTTTGAACTGGTGGGGATCTACTTACTATCGGACTGGTTCGTTTTTGGCGATAAAGATCTTGTACGGAACTAGAAATTTTATTCACCAGTCCGCGGTTTCCCTGCAGGGAACACATACATACATACATGGTACATGTTTATCTGTACAAATGCACTAATCGCGCGCTGTGATGTTGATTCAAACTCAACATTTGAAAACACATTCCCATGTATGGCTGTAGCTGAGTGTGCAAAGACGCTTGATACAATTGGTTGCTGCCAAGAGGATCCGGGTTCAATTACCATCCGACGGGAACATAAAATAAAATAAATTCTTTTTTTCTTCTTAATTATAATTTCGTATAACGAAAAAGCATCTGCGCACTTCACAACGACTTTTTTATAACGTACATACTCAAATTTAAAACGAGCTGGGTTGGTGCTCTTTTATATGCGTATTTTTTAAATTTAGCACGTTTTTTCTTAATTTTAAAATTTTTTCCCTCAGTGTACATCGGAGAGCTGACTCAACGCCGGGAAGAGCGATCAATTAGTTCCACCTTTTTTTTTTGTATATTTGCACAGAATCCTTGATTAAATAGTTGAATTCTTAATATTTTTGTTGATTAAGCTCCGACCCTCTTGAAAGTGTAATCCAAATGAACGCAACTCTTAAGAGTTATGTTGAATGAGCAGGCAGTGGAAGTATTTTTTCCTGTGCGCATGTTTCTTTCTTTTTCAGTTTCTCGTCTCCATGGATGTAGGCGCCTACATCGCGAGAGAGATCGGTGAGTGCTAGTTATTAAGAATACCAATTTTACTACAATATGTTCGCTCTACTTCCATTATAGTACGGTTGCTTAATGTAGGGATGCCCAAATCAGCACATATGTGTCGCGGGCGACTGCGCGTGCAAAGCTTTGCACAGCGGTGCTGGGCAAGCGCGGAAGCAAAAAGTTATCGGAAGGGGAAAATGAAGTCAACAGAATAGTGAGATTGTATGTGTGACAGTGATGGAAAATGAGTGTGCATTGTGCCATTTTCAGCCCTTTCGGAAGCAGCCGGCACCTTCAGCACAATCGGTTGATGTTCGGCACTATTTTTGCGTAACTCAATGCAACTAATAAATATTTCTTTCGGTCCGATTGGGGTCTTAGCTGACATTGACCATGGACTGATAATCAACTGACCGTCTACATCCATTATGACCTTGCCGAGATGCAACACCGGAACACACGAACAGCATCGCATAATTTTGTTTAGTTAAAACAAAAAAGGAAAAAAGCGGTTTTTTTTTAAAGAGAAGGAAGGTAATTAAGTACAAGTACGGTCAGAATACTTGTTAAAATAGCTAACTACTCCTATTATTATACTAATATTAAGTTATTTAAGTATTTTTATTTGAATTTGTTGTTACAACTCATTTATTATCTCTAGTTTACATAGATATCCTTTTTATAGTACCTTTTCCTGTATTTACGACAATCCGCTTTGTTAAAACGAGAATCGAAATTAATGTGAGTTTTAAATCTCTTAATAGAGTCCTTTTTGCGATAATTTCAATTAAGTACTCGATATTTGAACTAAAGCGAATGTCTTGTTATAGGAAAAGTAGGGATTTTTTTGAATTATTCTCCTAATATTTAGTTTTTTGGCGAATCGTGATCTCGCATAGCCATCTGAGTGCAAGAGTGAGTGAATGGGGGAGAGAGATACTGAGGAACGAATTGTTGGTGGACTTGGGTTATTCAGCACAGATAGACCGGTTACACGGAGCATTACGCGAGCCTTGGAAAATTAGGTCGTTGGCTCGTTATTCAACCAGATAGACACAGGAATCCCTCGTCAATTTGACTTCCTGCCGACAGATTTTTTTACTAGGTGCACGGCGAGGATTTTTAGCACTTCTGATACGAGATAAGCCACCTTAAACAAACCTATCCTTCACAACGGAAGTTACGATTAACACTTCTAACGAATCCGTGAGTTTCGCTAGGAAATTAGACCATTTATTTGAAATGTCAGACTCAGAACAGGCTGCCGTAGGAAGTGCAGGTACGGCAGGGAGCGACCAACCTGGGGCCTCGGGAGCTGAGCATGCGAAAGCTCAAAGGAGTGATACGGCTTCATACGCGACCAGTGTCGAACAGCTGAGCCGAATGATGGCTATTATGGCACAACAAAATGACATGATGGCGCAGTGTTTCAACGAAGTCCGTAGCATGAGAGCCAATGTCTCGCATCTCAGCAACCGAGTCACTGAGATGGAAACCTCTGCCTAGGCGATGGCACACCGCGACGCATCGACGCCAGAAGCCACATCACATAGAAGCGGCATATCGGGACATCGTGCTGATCGACACGACAATCACAGCGAGGACGAAATAGGCGAACATAGCCAGCATCAACCACCAAAAAGGAAAAAAGTTGATCTGGACAAGTGGCATGTGAAGTTTGATGGCACGAACAAGGGTATCACGGTTGAGAGCTTTTTATTCAGGGTGGAAAGGTTACGCTCGCAGCATGGGAGCTCTTAGGACCAGCTCTTTAGGGGTTTCCACTGTCTCGTAACCGGCTCCGCTTTGAAGTGGTACTGGCAAGTCTTGGAGGACCACGCCGAGGATCATAACTTCGGCTACTTCGACTTGAAAAGCGAGCTGCTGGGCCACTTCAAAACGGCGGAGTCGGATTACGAGATAATTAGGCAGATCAATTAAAGAAAACAGCTGGTCCAGGAGTCCTTCGACGATTTTTATGCTGAGGTCCATGATTTAACTTTCAGGCTGAGAAAGAAGATACCTGAAAAAGAGTTAGTGAGTATAATAAAAGGAAATCTAAAACCATACTAAGCAAACTTGACCTTTGCCTCGAGGACGGATAACTTAGCAGGACTAAAGGCCGAATGTAGGCGGGCAGAACGCGTAATAAAAGAAAATAAGAGTAGGTCGAGAGCCATAAACGAGGTAATATATACAGATGCGCAGCTATCAGATGAGTGAGTAGGCGGGAAATCAGTAGAAGCTATCCATAATCCTCTCCTGAAGAAATGGCCAGTCCGACGAACCAAGAGCTTGTCAAACGAATAACCCAAGGCCAAACAGGGAAGTACGGTTCCTATTGTGCGTCTCCGTTCCATTTAATGTTATGTTTTAAGTGTGGTATGCCTGTTGATTATTTTGTTAAAAATCCGTCTGAAGCGAAAAAAGAGAATAGTTGTAAATCGTCCTTTCATAATATGGTGTGTATTGCTTGTGGTGGTGATACGTCCTTCTGTGTATACAAGACTGAAAAGGGAAACGCCACTCTGGCAGAGATTGCCGGGAGCTCCAGCCAGGACGAGAAGTACCCGGAAAATAACAAGATATTAAAATTCTGAAGAGGAAAAATGATGAAAAGGCTGATGAAATGGCGAAATTAGAAGTAAACCGCGAAATTAAGAGTTGACATCAAAGAAAGATAGCGTATGAAATGGCATCGAAGAGAAAAGTAAAAATAGAAACTTTTTGAAAATCCAAAAAAAAAAAAAGAGAGAGAGGAAAACATATAAGATAATCCATAATAAAATAGTATCAACAATTGTCACATTAAAAGGAGATAACCGCTTTTTCGCACAAACAAAGATTGGTTATAAGGATGTTTTAGCTTTGCTAGACTCCGGTGCGGGAGCCAGCTACCCTATTAAGCTGGTATTTCAGGGTACTATTTTATATATATATAAGGAAAATTTGAAAGGGTGCTCGAGCTCGACGATCAAAGATTCGTATCCACTTCCACACGTTGACGGTATCCTCAGTCGTTTACAAAATACAAGATATATTGTGAGGACTAAATATCCACGGAATTTAGCCCACACGCAAGCTGCCCCCTACACCAGCAACAATGACTACAACAGCAACAACAACGACTACAGCAGCGTCATCAACACGGCCAGCCAACAAAAGAGACCCTATCAACATTCCCTGGTGACACCGTCACCATAGCAACGCAACATGTAGCCATACGACTCAGCAACACGAAGAGCACCAGCTATAGCAGACATAGTTGCCAACTTGGTGCTTTAAGCACTAGATTTAGTGCTTTTTGAAAACTAAAACGCCAAAAAAAATTATGTAGTGCCTAGTGCCTTTTTTAGTGCTTTTTTTCTGAACTAAAATTACTCCGATATAGTTAAGACCTGAAATAATTTTTAAATATTTAAAGCTGTAGCAGCACTGAATTTACAAAAATGTACAAATTTAAATGCACTTAAATACAACCATGATTGATAAAAAGCTGAACTTGCAAACTCACCTTGTTCAATTCTATCCGCCTTGAAAATGCTAGTAGATATGCGAGTAAGGTAAGTATTTCTTTTTTTCTTTTCTAATTATTTGTAAAACCCTTTATTTTTGTACCACCTGAGTAAAACACATCGTTTCTTGGTGCCAAATCTGGCCGCACAATTGCTCTACCACTAGAATTTTGAGATATCCTAACCTCAAAGTGCCAAAATCACGGTTTTTGGCGATATTTGAGGTTATATAATGAAAACAAACATTTTTTTTGCTCATTTCTACTTAGGGCATGATTTTCGTTTGTTGGGATTAGACTTTTCTTTCTTGAGAATCAGAAAGATATTGAGATATCAGTTTTAATGTGCAGTACTTACATACGTATTACGTCGCACAGTGTTTCGACTATATGGAGGCAGGTGGAAATAATAGTAAACTTGCACCAATTCCACTGAAACTTGACATGGGCTCTAGTTTTACTTAGGAATGGGGAATTATGAAATTTGGTGAAGATGGAATAATTGCCACGCCTTCTACTCTTGGGGGCGAAAACATTAAATTTCATCCGATTTCGATGAAATTTAGTTTGTGCTCTCTCTTTTATTAGAAAAACCTAAATGTAAAATATGGGGAAGACTGGATCACTATAACGTCCAAAGCTAAACAAAAATGTGAACCCAGTCGTTAAATATGATAGAATTTTGGCTAATTTTTGTTTCCTGCTTTTCACTCTCAGAAAACAAATGTTATACTATAAAATGACTTAGGTGTAAATACTCGCTTTTAACTTAATGTTTGGTGAGATTTTTTCATTGTTCGAAAAGTTCTTTTCGCGAAATTATGCAAAAAGAGGCTGAAAATCAAAAATTTTGAAAATCAAAAATTACATATATTTGCAAAATCGCGCGCAAAGATCAAATTATATATTCTAAAACTACATAAAATTCTCTAAAACATTCATCTAATTTCAAGACCTGACGGACCGGTACTCGAACTTTTTTTTTACTAATAATCTTTAGCATCTACATTTCAAAGTAAATTTTGTGGTAAGAAAATAGGAAAGTTCCAAATAAATGATAAATACCTTCACCTGAATATTCCACGATATTTAAATAATTGATTACAGTTGAAAAAGAAAAATTTTCTTTAATGGGTTAACCGCCAAAGGCAACTTAACTGATTTCTCGGTATCGCGCCGATTCCCGTATTTCTTTGGAAATGCATCGTTCGTGAAGAAGGGGGGTGAGTAAATAATGTGAAATGTGGTATTTGTGACTTTTACTTTTCCCTCTCTAAGTACAACCGGTTTTTTTTATAAACTGTCACCATGACTTGTTTCTATCTGCCTCCATATAGTCGAAACACTGTGCGTCGTAAGCATGAGTCATTATAGCATGTGGCTTTTCAATTGTTATGAGCGAAAAAGTTTTATTTATTGTTTTAAGTATGTATGCATTCTTGTAAATATTGTTAATTTTTTGTTTTTGTTAAATTCATACAAACTGTTATGAAAAAAGCATCAATTGATTCAAAACCATTTGGTGCCTTTAGGGCCGGTTGCTCAAAGCCTGGTTGACACTAATCCCCGGTTAAACATCGACGTTCCCGACACCATCTTATTTGCTTGGAGCCGAAAACGTCGATAACGATGTTAATCGGTGATTAGTGTCAATCAGCCTTTGGGCAACCGGCCCTTAGTGTGGTAAAACGCTTTTTTCCAAGTTTTTGGTGCTTTTTGAAAATCAAAAGTTGGCAACACTGATAACAGATGTGACTTGGCAACATACCAGTCAGCCAGCACGGAGCTGTGGTCGTGAACGCACAGCTATTAGTGAGTAGCTCTTGCCTTGTACACTGTTCGCAATACAAGGCTTGGCTGTTCAAAGGTAGAGTGCCGCCGCCCCACAGTCAACCGTGAGCCCGCGTCACGGCGACGCCCGTTCGCCCAACAGTAGAACCCCGGCGGAGTAGCGCCGGCATCACCCCACCACCGCGCGTCAACTCGGAACTGCAGCTGTGAACGCACAGCTACTAGTGAAGGGCCCTTGACTTAGTGACACGAATTTCAATACGATACGATACCATATCGATACTTTTGGCATTCGATACCGATATTTTCTATTCGATAGTTTTAAAACGATATTTTTTAAAATCGAGTACCAGAACCCTAGTATCGTATCGAATGTCATAAACTCACATTCCAACACTGAGGGGAAAAAATGTTAGAAAAAAACGTGCTAAATTGAAAAATATACGCATATGAAAGAGCACCAACCCACCTCGGTTTAAATTTGAGTATATACGTTATAAAATATGTGGTGCACTTCCACAGATGTTTTTTCGTAATAAAGAAGAAAAAAAATTAATTTTATGTTCCGTCTGATGAGAATAGAACCCGGTCCCTCTTGGCCGCAACTAATTACATCAAGCGTCTTTGCACACTCAGCTATAGCCATACATGTAAAGGTGTTTTCAAATGTTGAGTTTGACCGCCCTATTCCCACAACACTGACAAAATTAATCATATGACTATTGTCACAATTACTGCGCCTAAAACACAATATAAACATTGTTTCGCCAACAGTGACAACTTACTCAGTAGGTCATAACAATAAAACTGACAATTGTCATACGACAGCTTAAAATAAATTTGCGGCATAGTATTAGGCGCAGTAGTAAATGCAATAGTCAGCCGCTGAGTTTTGTCAGTGGTGTGGGAATTGGGCGGTTAATCAACATCACAGCGCGCGATTAGTGCATTATGTCATACCATGTATGTGTGTATGTGTTGTCACCGTTGTGCAGCCCTGTAGACTGCAAGTGATTGTAACTAGTCCAAAGTTTGGTCCAACAACATGTAAAATTCTATTTACATTTAACATTGAATGTCCTAGGCTCGGACCAATTGTCCGCTTCTGCATTACATTGTAACCAATTTTGGGGGAAAAAAAAACAAAAATAAAACTTGCCCCAGCTGTGATTCGAACCGGGGTTCTCAGATTTTCTAAGCGGATACTCTCTCCGCATGCCAACGTCGCATATGAAAATTTGTTGACTACATATCAGCAAGTCGTTAATTGTATCCGTTGTCCGCTATTGCATGACATTGTAACCACCCTTTAGGATCTCGGAATAGACACCACAAACTAGACTGCAAGTGATTGTAACTAGTCCAAAGTTTGGTCCAGCAACATGTAAAATTCTATTTACATTTAACATTGAATGTCCTAGGCTCAGACCAATTGTCCGTTTCTGCATTACATTGTAACCAATTTTGGGGAAAAAAAAACACAAAAATAAAACTTGCGCCTGCTGCGATTCGAACCGGGGTTCTCAGATTTTCTAAGCGGATACTCTCTCCGCATGCCAACGTCGCACATGAAAATTTGTTGACTAAGTGCCTACATATCAGCAAGTCGTTAATTGTACCCTTTGTCCGCTATTGCATGACATTGTAACCAGTGTTAGATCAAAACTCATACCTTATGCATTACATTCGGGCCACTTTTAGTACAATCCACCTGTTTTACATTACATTGCTTTATATTTTTGGACTATCTTTGATCTAGATGCAAAGCTACTATACCTACAACTATATTTTTCGGGCGATTGGACCAATCTTTCCTTCAGGGCAGTTTTAGATCAAAACTCATACCTTATGCATTACATTCGGACCACTTTTAGTACAATTCACCTGTTTTACATTACATTGCTTTATATTTTTGGACTATCTTTGGTCTAGAAGCAAAGCTTGGTCCAATCTTTCCTTCAGGGTGCTTTGTATACATATACTTTCTTAATTACATATGAAAAAGCATCCGAGACGTGCAAAACGCCATCCGTGTAGTGAAAAATGATTAATTTTAATACGGGAATATTTGAATTGAATATTTCCATTATATGTACGTAGTGTATTTATAATGGAAAAATCCATTTTGTTAAGACTTTTCACTTGATTTAAATACGCACGTTTTCAAACGGTAATAAAAATTTTTTATTCTTACAACGCGTTTTTTTCTCAGTGAAGGAGAATGTTATTAACACGTACGCAAGTTTTTCTCATTTGATAAACCCAAATCAATTTGCGTGCGTGATTTCTCAAAGTTGCATTTCTGTCAAATTTACAGAAGTTCGCTGACAAAAATTTTGAACTCATAGTCGCGCCAAAATGCCAATTGAGCATAAACGTCAAATCGAAATGTCACGCAAGACAAATCTTGGGATTTGAGTTAGCTTTTCACGCACGCGTATAATATTGGCCTGTAACAATTCTTCCCGATATAAATTGGGCTTTAAAGTGCAGAAAATTTGTACTATGGGTAGGATTGCATGTGGTGGGATTTGAACCGGCGGCCTCGGTGTTTAAGTCAACACCTCAATCTCTACGTGTTGTAATAATAATAAAGTCCGGCGCTTACACAATATGTTAGTGTTTGGCCGAACTTCTCCTCCGATTTGTCGCGTGGGCCTTAATGTTGTGGCACAAAGGGGGTGCCTACAGTTTTATGTCGACTCTGAACGGCGATTGTATTTTATGGGAAGCTGTTGTTCATTTTCAAGGTTTGCGCACTTCTAACCACTTCACCCCAGCGGCCTATATGCGAGACCTATATTCAGATAATTTTTTTTGGTTTTTGGTATCGATATTTGGAATATCGAGTCTTTTTATTCCGATATTAATGGGTACCCGATATTTTTAAGGCGATACTTTAAATGAGTACCATATCGATACCTTCGGTTCGATATCGTGTCCCTACCTTGACTTGTACACTGTTCGCAATACAAGGCTTGGCCGTTCAGAGGTAGAGTGCCGCCACACCTCAGTCCACCGCAAGCCCGCGCAACGGCGACGCCTGCCGCACGGAAGCCGACGTCGCGTAGCAGAAGAGCGCCGACGCCGTCCACTAGCAGAGCGCCGACGTCGCACGGAAGCAGAGCGCCGACACAGTAGCGCCAACGTCGCATAGTAGCAGAGCGCGGACACAGTAGCGCCGACATCGCACAGCAGCAGAACGCCGGCATAGTGGCACCGACGTCGTCCATCAGTCGAATAGCGTCGACGTCACCCAGCAGCAGCGCGCTGGGAATTCACCGTTAGGAATTCATCCACCGTTAATCGTATTATATTCATAGTAATTAAGTAGTAATACGTTTTTTTAGAAAAGAAATAATCAAATAAAGTACTATTTGCAAAGGCCCCACAATATAAATATATTGTAAGGGACCCTGGGCACGGCGAGTATACCTCAGCATAGAAAACAGAAGCGTCGGGGCCTTCGCAGAAAAACGCTTCGTTACAATTGGCGCCCGAGCAGGGACCCTGCAAATAGTACAATACGAAGAGAACATTTCGAAGCCGATAATTAAATCAGCCATGGCAGAACCAGTGAGCATAGCGTGACTGGACAGCGTATCAAAGGAACAGTTGGTGTCCATCACACAGGAACTGGGCATCGAACACACAGGCACCACTCGAGAGATAAGGAAACGGACAGCCGCAGGGGCCGCCAAAGCACTCGTCGACCCGGAACTTCACGCAAAATTTCTCGCGATGGAAGCAGCATACAACGAACAGGAGGCCCACTGGAGAGACGAAAGTGAACCAAAGAAACCGTTAACCGTGAATCAAGGCGAAATAACCGCTAATGTGTCCGTTAGGCCGCCAACGCAGAGCCAGTTCACATATCTACCACCGAGTATACAACCGCCACCGCAACACCCCCCAACGACATCCATCGCTCCAAACGCTGACGTGCTAACCAAAGGCAACCAAATGCCTACCGTTAATTTTGCGCCCATCATCGACCAGGTATGCAAGTGGTCCGTGATGTACGATGGAGGACGCGACCCGTTGGTGTTTACAGAACGATTAGAGGAGCTGGCCGACATTACCAAAGACGATGCCTGAATTGCTAAGCGGCACCGCCCTCCATTGGTATCACAACAATAACGAGCATTGGACTAACTGGGCGTCATTCAAACGTGATTTCCTGCACTTTTTCCTCCCGGCCCAGTATTTTGAATGCCTGGAAGACGACATAAGGCAGCGGAGGCAGCGCCTGCGATAAAAATTCAAGGACTACGTGATCGCAATTCAAAACCTGATGCGATACGCGGGTTACAGTAGTGAACAACGGCTGGAAAGGATTTTTCGAAATAGCCACCCGGAGTACTTGCTTTACATCAAACGGCGAGATTTTAACACTTTGACGGAACTCCTCACACTCGCAGAAGACTATGAAAGCATCTACGAAAGCCATCGGCGGGCCCCAGAAACCGCCCGACGAGAAATAGCGAGACACGTTGGTGACGACCCCATTATGTCACCACCCCAACCGAGACAGGCATTTCAGCAACGACCGCCACCACGCGTGGTCAAGAGGGACACTTCGCCCGAAGGTGCCGTAACCCCTGGAAGCTGTTCTGTTGGGAGTGCGGCCTGGCCGAGTTACGGACAATAGAGTGCTGCCGAAGGCGTCAGGGAAACGAAAGAGGGCTTCAGCAGGGGACCGGCGCGATGAAGCCCCCGAGTACAGCGCCGGACAACCAATAATTTTGAGCCAGGAACGCGGCCGCCTCTGCGCCCTAATCTCGTTCGGTGGAGCGCCCGCGGAAGCCGTCATCGACACAGGTGCCTCGAGAGGTTCGCGTCCGCCAGCGTGGCGGAGCAATTGGTTAGCTTGGGGAGAGGCAAAAAGATAACTGTGGCCATAGGAATCCTTATGGCCGATGGCACCAGGAACCACATATCCGAGGCCGTGAGGACCGTAGCCCGCCTTGGGCAAACGATCCACAACGCCGTTCTGCATGTCATGCCTGGAGCAATTTACGACATCATTTTGGGCCTGGACACACTAGGGGGAATGGGAGCTATGGTGTCTTGCGGCGGACACCGCGTCGTATTGACGGCCGAACACCAAGCACCGAGCACCCCGAACCACCCCGAACCACCCGTCATGACGAACCATCGCCCACCAAGGAGCAGAAAAGGGAGGCGCCGTACAAGACGACGGTTCGCAAGGGAGAGGGTCGAGAGAATAGAACACGCATACGCGATTTTCTAGCCGAAGAACTGCAAAAATTCGAGACTATGAGCGGAGTAGCCACAGTGGGAGAGCACCGGATCATCATGATTGACGTACGCACCATCAAACAGCGGTACTTCCCGCGCAACCCTGCAATGCAATCTGTCATCGATGAGCTACTCACGAAAGGATGTATCGAGCCGTCTCGCAGTCCGCACAGTGCACCGATCGTACTAGCCCAGAAGAACGGCAAATGGTGCCTATGCGTGGACTACCGTCAACTCAATGCCCGATCAGTACCGGACGCATACCCCTTGCCGAGGATACAGCACATATTGGACAAACTGCGCCAGGCGAAGTACATCAGTAGCTTAGACCTCAAGAATGGGTACTGGCAGATACTTCTGGAGCCCAAAAGCCGCCCGTACACAGCCTTCACTGTACCGGGACGCGGCTTGTTCCAGTGGCGCGTCTTGCCGTTCGGCCTACATTCCGCCCCCGCCACATTCCAGAGAGCGTTAGACCAAGTCATTGGCCCGGAAATGGAGCCCTACGCGTTTGCCTACCTCAACGACATAATCGTCATAGGCTCCACCTTCGACGAACACGTGAAACACTTGCGAGAGGTACTCCGACGACTACAGCGGGCCAACCTGCGCATTAACCCCGAGAAGTGCGACTTTTTTAAAAGGGAGCTCCGGTACTTGGGCCACGTCATTAGTGACAAGGGCATACACACCGACCCCGACAAAGTCGCCGCCATCAAGGAACTAAAACCACTGACCAACGTGAAGGAGGTACGCCAATACCTTGGGATAGCTTCCTGGTATCGCCGGTTCGTACCCGACTTCGCTACGTTAAGCCCACCACTCACCGCCCTCCTGAAGAAGGGCAAACACTGGAGGTGGGGAACTGAACAACAGGAAGCGTTCGACGTGATCAAAAGAGAACTCACTGAGGCCCCCATCCTCGCGTGCCTAGATTTCAGCAAAAAATTCACCCTGCAGACGGACGCGAGTAATTTCGGCCTAGGGGCAGTACTCACACAGGAGTTGGAAGGCGGTGAACGAGTAATCGCATACGCAAGTCGGAAGCTTAATAAGGCAGAGATCAATTATTCGGACACGGAAAAGGAATGCTTAGCCATAGTCTGGGAATACGCAAAATGAGGCCTTATCTGGAAGGATACCTGGAGTTGCAACAACACGCATTCGACATCGGGTCGCGACAATCACTAGAAACGCTACTACGAACAACAGTGGCGGAACAACGATGCAAGCGGTGGCACAGACGGACCAATGAAGTGCGTACCAACCCGGAGAAATAGGCCGATTACATGATACAGGAGGGGCAGCTCTACCGTCGTATCCCGTGTCGATCCCAGGACGAAGAGGCAGTCCCCTGGAAACTGTGTGTGCCCAACCCCCTCCGTCGACGAGTACTGCGGGAGAACCATGACATACCAAGCGCGGGACACATGGGTATCCGTCGAACAGTAGCACGGATTGCCAATCCGTATTATTGACCAGGAATGTTTCGCGACATAAGCCGGTACGCCCATCAATGTGAGTCCTGCCAGAAGTATAAGGAGGCGCAACACAAACCAGCCGGTAAGATGCTCTCGAAGGTCGCACAAGAACCTTTCGCCACGGTGTGTGCCGACTTCATCGGACCCCTACCACGGTCCACGCATGGCAACACCTTGCTACTTGTGTTTTTCGACCGATTTAGCAAGTGGGTCGACTTGGTCCCCATGAGACAGGCAACAGCGAAAGGACTTCGCCGCGCGTTTAGGGAGCGTATTCTCGCCCGATTTGGTGTACCCAAGGTCTTCATCTCGGACAACGGTGTACAGTTTATTAGCACGCTGGCAGCGTTACCTCCAGGAGGTGGGGGTACGCCAACAATTTACGGCACACCCCGAGAAAACCCGACGGAACGCGCCAACCGCACTGTAAAGCGAATTATTGCACAGCTTACGACGACACAACATAGGCGGTGGGATGACCTCCTCCCAGAAATCACACTCGCCGTAAATACGAGCGTCACAGGCTCCACAGGATACGCCCAGCGTTCCTAGTGCAAGGACGGGAACCACGACTACCAGGAGCACTCTTCGACGAAATAAATGTCGGAACAGGCGAAATAGCTCCGACGGCCGAGGGAAAGTCCACAAGGATGCAGGAAGCATTCAGGATCGTCAGACAAAATATGGAACGTGCCGCGACCGATAAAGCGCGCCACTATAACCTGCGTCGCCGGGAGTGGAGACTAAAAATCGGCGAGCTGGTCCATCTATCTAAGGCAGCAGAGGGTTTTGGGGCGAAACTAGCCCCAAAATATGCCGGCCCCTACCAGATACTCCGATACTTTTCCCCGGTAATCGTGGAGCTACGAAAGACGGAAGACGGGAGGACAAGAACAGCGAACCTTGCCGAACTGAAGGCGTACAAGGCGGCCGAAACACAACATCTTAGCAACACGGAAAAGGGGGGAGAAAACCATAAAAGAAATTAAATTAAATTATTACTCCCAAAGAAAAAAAGGAGAAAAAAGGAGAGGAATTTAAAATAAAATAAATAAAGTTAGCAAGACCGTCGCATCAGTGGAGACCGTCATTCGATCGTCAACTAGCGAACCAGCCACACGTGAACAAACGAAAGAATTTTACAAAAGGTGAAAACCAATCAACGATGAACATGGAAGAGCAAAATGGAGAAGAGTGGCCATGGCGGCGCAAAAACGCGCGCACATGCTGAGGATATTCCAGCAACCACCGGAGGCAGAAACACCACCGCCACCACCACGACCCACGGAGCCTCCAACACCTCTACCTTCACCGCCACACACACCAGTATCACCAGAGGTAGCACCACTGTCATCGTCACCGCCCCGAGCACCAGCACCGTCCGAAACAGCGTCGCCACGACAAGGCTCGTCGAAAACATCAAGGGAACAGACAGTCATTCCTGCCGAAGAAGCCGATGGACCAGCGCTGGACTAGTTCCCAGAAATTGGTGAGAGGGTCCGGAAAGCCCTCCATGACATCAAGGAGGAGATCTGCAGGTCCCAAGTGAGGTTCACCACGGCAAGCCACCGAGTAACCATATACCGGTAGGGCACTCGTATAATACCGAAGCACAGCAAAATTTAAGCCCGCCGAAGAGGGGGGGAAGTGTGAGGACTAAATATCCACGGAATTTAGCCCCCACGAACGCCGCCCCCTACACAGCAGCAATGACTACAACAGAAATTCCCACGACAGCCGGTTCTACGTACCGGAATGACGCGGGTTTTACCCGACCAAGGGCTGTTGTATCTCAGAAGTTGTCCGTCCATAGGGCTACATTCACTACGTATTCTTCTACTCAGGGCTGGCATCGAGTCAAACCCAGGGCCAGAAACCTACACCTGCTGTGTATGCCGGAGACGATTACACCACAACTCCACCTCAGTCAATTCCTGCGAGGGGTGGAGTCACCTCAGCGTCTGCTCGGGACTACGGACACATAGACAGTGGACCACGTCGTACGTGGCCCCCTGTTGCTCAAACAGAGCAGCCTCCACGGCTAACCACAGTCCGCCCGAGCAGCCTCACACAGTCACCACAACACAACAACATAATAACACCACAGACCATACCACAGCCACGACAGACCACATAACACACACAACCGCACCACCACCCACACGCACCCGCCAACAACTCCTGGTTCCCCCTACAATCTGCACGGTATGTCAGACCAGGATATTCCGTAATGTGACATCAGTCAAGTGCAACACCTGCCTTGGCTGGTGCCACTTTAGGGCATGCTCAGGTCTGCGTACCACGCGAGATTGGACTGGGAACTTCGAGGGGCCGTGTTGCGCTGCTAGGTCGCAGACCCCAATTGCGACGCCCCCGCCACCACCACAGGGCGGCAATCATCACAGCAGCGCACACAGCCAACGGCGGCAAGAACACACACATCACTTACACCCCACATCACGACACGTCTCCCGAACCACATGAAGCTCCTTCAATTTAACTGCAACGGGCTACAGAGCAAGATTGAGGAGATAACCGTCTTCATGTGTCGGCATGGTATATTGATAGCTGCGGTCCAAGAGACGAAGTTGCACAGCCATTCAACTTTGTTGAATTGCGCCGGGTACAACGTGCACCGTGCAGTATCGTCTAATCGAAGCAGACATCGACCGCAGGGATACCACCCTAGAATGTCAGGGCATCGCTATCCGGTAAGGCGATGTCGAGCTCGATATATTTAACATATACATACCCCCAGTCACCTGCTACCCGGCAGGATATCACCCTGATATAGGTGCGCTCCTCGAAGGTGAAAACCGTATGATAGTAGGTGACTTTAATGCGCACCACGATCTTTGGCACTCAAGCCTGTCAAACGATCGTAGGGGAACAGACTTGGCTAAGCAGATAGACGATTCGACATTCTGCACAATGAACGACGACGCACCCACCAGGATTATGGGTAACTGCAATAGCTCGCCAGACATCACAATAGTCAGCGCTGGTCTGATAAACAGCATAACATGGCGACCTATGCTGACTCTAGCATCAGACCACCTACCCATAGTCATCTCGATAGATAAACCAACCGACTTTGCCTCCGCCAAACACCGGACCTATATCAACTTTTCTAAAGCTGATTGGAAAGGTTACGCGGAGTTTACCGAAAACACCTTCACAACGCTCCACACACCAACCGACGTCCATCTCGGTGAACGTAAGTTCCGCAGGGCTGTAACTGCTGCTGCAGCTCGCTTCATACCGGCAGGATGTATATCGGACCCACGTCCAAACTTCCCTGCCGAAGCGGCTGTTCTAGCCGATGAGCGTGATAGCCTTCGTCAGGCCGATCCCGGAGATCTCCGTATCAGGGATCTCAACGCGGAGATTCGGCAACTAGTAAACGTACATAAGCGGAAGAAGTGGGAGGAGCATCTGAAGACCTGTAATTTCACCTCTGGTGTGAGCAAGCTTTGGTCAACCGTGAGGTCACTGTCTAATCCGACGATGCACGATGACAGAGTCGAAATTTCCTTCGGCGACCATGCCTCGTCGGACCCGGAGCGATGCGCGAGCTATTTTAGCCGGCAGTTCAAACTGCATCCTCCGGTGGACAAAGCCAAGCGTCGAGTGACCAGAAGGCTGCACAAACTGCCAACAACCTGTACCCCCCTTGCTTTCACTTGCGGTGAAGTTCAGGTGGCCATCGGGAAGGCGAAAGCCTCCAAAGCCATGGGTCCCGACGGAATATACATGCTGATGCTGAAAAATTTGGGTCCTGCGGGGGTAGCGTACCTAACGGAGGTCCTCAACTTGTCAATGGCCCCTCTCATCATCCCAGACATCTGGAAGGTGGGGAGAGTGGTCCCACTGCTCAAACCGGGGAAACATGCCAACAAAGGAGATTCTTATCGTCCGATAACACTCCTTTCCCCGGTAGCGAAGACACTCGAGGCCTTGCTACTCCCGTACTTCACAAACCACCTGACCCCA
>NW_023462338.1:0-11674 GCF_013731165.1 Rhagoletis pomonella
ATCTTTCAAATCCCTTTTAACCGTTACTTTATATTGGACAATTTTAAACCTTACGACGTCTAACACGAATTGTGAATCCCCTAAATATGCATTAATTTACACATCAAAATTTGTAATTTCAGTGTTCGAATTATACCAGAAACCATTGCACCCGATATAGAAAACTGTAATAGTCCTGGCTAGTTACATTGTGAAGTAATCAAATGGCATAAAGTCACTAAATATTTTCAAAATATTTTCACTAAAATTTTATTAACGTAAATGTAAAGTTTTTGCGAAGTGTTTATCGAATTTAATGTAAAATTTAAACATTTTTAATATCAGATATTAACTATTTTTAAAAGGTAAATGTTAATACAACTGTTTTATATATAATCCCAAATTTATGATATAAAATCCCCTCTACCAAAAAACTGAATTTGGGTAACACCGCTTCGAATTTTTACAATTGAGCAATTGTCAAAAATCTGCCTTTTTATCAAAAAGTTATTTACCAGGGTGTCTTTGAACTAATGATTGGTACTGAATTAAAGAATGCACACACATAAAAGATTGCAGCCTTTTCAATACTCATTCAGTGTTAAACCTTTTTTTGGTTTGCCATTGGTGTTTTCAATCTTGCTATGAATATGTTGATGTGTGAATTCATAACTGCTATCAGTGAATGGAAAATTTAAAAAGTATAAACCTCAATCTGAAGCGAGGAATAAGTAATGAAAACTGAAAAAGAAAAAAATTGTTGATTTAAAATTGAAAATGATTTCACACTTACACAGCTCTGCTAACAAGTAAATCATGGTACAAAGCTCAAAAACACTACTGGAAAAGCGTTCTTAAATGTACTGATTTTTTAGAGCTGAAAAGGCTGAAAGTACTGAATTTCAAGAGAAAAAAATCTGTGGGAACCCTACTCTAGAGCTACGCAACACGTTTATTGTCCATGCAACCAAAATTCTCAATCCTGAAAAGCTATATTTAATTTACTCACCTTTTTGCAAGCCTTCGTTGAATCGTTAAAGACATACACATTTCAATAAAATTTATGAAAATATTACAAAAGAATGTAGTTTACGACGTTTAATGTTTTAAGTCGGGCGAATTTCGTAAATAAAATTATATCATGTCTCCGATTCGCTTCAAAATTTTTTATGGGTTCTTTACATGAAATAAGCTAACACGTGTTCGAGGAGTTTTTTTAAGGAAAAATCTTGCCGTACAAATATTATATCTGGATAGGTATTCTATCGGAATCTGCAATTAAATTTTACTTTTTGCAAAAACCCCATATTTAACACCTTACTAAATATATATCAACATAAGTTTTCGAAAACATATTACAAAAAATTGTTGATTCTCACAAATAAATAATTTTAAAAATAGTTCTTGAAAAACGCCCATTTTTTGAACCACGTTTTTTCTAGAGAATTAAACAAGGATTACGATGGTGTAATTTTAAACCCCTAATTTACTGGTCTTCACAAAGCAAATCATCTTCAACTAGTTCAACTTTTAACAGCTAAGCTAGCTTTGGCTACCTTATATTAGAAGTTTTAAGCCCGTTTCTTTAGCTTTAAAACGACATTAAGATAAAGTCTCTTCGATGAGCAGAACCCGAGATGTGACGAGTAGTACAAGATTAGTCAGAACCACAAAAAAATGCAAACTTTGACAGATCATATCTCCGAAAAAAAAAAAATTCCTCGGACACGTGTTAGCTTATTTGATTTATAGAACCCATAAAAAAATTTGAAGCCAGTCGAAAGTGTGACACCAAATTTGGTGTCCGATATGAAAAAGAATGTCACATATCTAGTTTTCGAAAGAATACGAATTTTTTATTAAGTATTTTAATGCTAACAAGAAATGAACTGGGCATTTACAAAAGCATTGCCCTTGGTTTGATATTGACCAAAATTTATCTGATTTATGTATTCGCTAAAAAGCTCTGGACAGTTGCGATACGGTTGATCTAGTTCACTCAATATAATTGGAGAGATTCTCAAATCCCAATAAGAATTCGAGCTAGCTGTACTCTTCAATGTATTTGGTACTACCGTTGAAGCAACTTCTTTTGGAATTTGAGTAACAATAGTATAAACAGCAATATCACCTGACGTCAGTTTAGGAAAATCTCCTGCGGAAACCTCATTTCCTCTATAGCCATTGTTTTCGTATGTGGGCTTATATTTTTCTTCAGAGCTCGTTAATTCTTCTGATATTTTCTGTGATTCGGAACATAAGTGGTAAACCGGAGTCGTAAATTGACATTGCGGTGAAACGTAAATGGTAGGCTGATAGACGGTACTTTCATCAGCTGTAACTCCCCCCTTTAAAGCGCTATTAGTTTGAATACTTCCTGTGTCCAACTTGCTTTGATCTACACTTTTCTCGTATATACTTATAAAATACTTATTATGTTTCTTGTTTTCATAACAGTTCCCAAACTTCATTTGTTTATCGGCAGAATTTTCATTGTAAATGAAGTCATCTTCTCCTTTTTCATCATTTTCTTTTTTATTACTGCCATTGGAACCTGCATAATTTGTAACTTTACTGAGAGGTTTTCTATACTCATATTCTCCATCCAATTTTGCTTTATTCTCATTTAAATACTTGCGTGAACTATCTTCACTAATTTTTGAATTTTTATATCTTAAACAATTTTGAGTAGTGCTTCCATCATAATTAATAATATAACCTTCATTTGGCCGATTAAAATTCCAATCCCTTGGCGTTAAGAAAGGTTGCAAAATTCTTAGCGGATGCAACGGTTGCCATTGAGTCACCGGAGGTGATTCTTGAAAGTGATGGTTATAAGATGGAGTTAGGGGTGATTTAAAAGTATCCCCTTCACCAGCGTTGTAATCGTTGTTGTAGTTATTATTGTTGTAGCAAGAAACACATCCCTCATCACCAAAAAGGTCTTTGAGACCGATATTCTTCAAAATTTTTTTTAAAAATGATCGTTGTGTTCGTCTCAGTTGTTCATTGGGATTAATGTGGCCCAAGTATGTGCCATCCCCTAGGTAATGCGTAGCGTTAACGGTAAATTCGTTAGATTTCGCAGAAGAAATGTCATGCAACAATGCTTTTTTTGTTGATGTACTCCATAATATAATCATGGCAAGCCATTGAATCTTCATCGCAATTCATATATGATGTATTCACGAACTTTATGAACTTAAGGCGAAACTGTATCAGCTCCGAAAGAATTGAAAAAACTGAGCTAGCTTACTTTGAGTTAATTTTATTGGTGACCTATTCTGAACCACCTACAGTAGATGACAAAATTAGAGCACATTGATTTTGTTGAAGAATCAGTACAACCGATGTAATAATGAATTGCGATAAAACCGTTATTGTTATTACAAGTATAACAATTAGTTACTAAATAAACAACCAATCTTTCAAATTTTTAAATCAAACGCTGTTTTTCTTAACAATTTTGAGACATTGGGGCTACTATGCTGTATTATGCAGCTTTTCACTTTAACTTTTAAAATCCCTCTTTTGAATTAATAATAATAATAATAATAATAATAATAGTAATAATAATAACAATAATAATAATAATAATAATAATAGATGTGCGGAGCTTCTTCTCCGATTTGTGGCGTACGCCTTAAAGTTTTCACATATAGGGAGAGGAACCTATAGTTCTACGCCGACTCCGAACGGCGATTGTATTTTTATGAGAAGCTTTATTTCATGGAAAAAATACATTACCATTGCCTGCCTGAAACTTGACTCGAACTCAGTCGCTGCGGAATGCGGACCACTATACATAATTCAATTATATATTTCAATTATTGGTAAGGTAAATAAATAAGCATAAGTTAAAATGCGCCGTAATTTTGGCGCGAACTGTGATTACGATATATGATTGTTCAGCAATCTAAGTCTAAGCTTTTGCTGATTATGTCAGTGAGAGAAGTGCCTGAGCTGCATTTCAGTCGTATCTACGTATGTATTACATATATTACATGTGCATACATATGTAAATATATGGCTGTAAGTGAACCAAACGAATATAGAGTAGGTTAAACTACCCTGCAGGGAAACCGCGGACTAGTGAAACAAATTTCTGGTTCCGTACTAGGCCTTTATCGCCAAAAAGGAACTAGTCCGATAGTCCCCACCAGTCCAAAATCGGCGAAAAGTGGTACTTTTAGAAACTAATTTTTTCAGTTTTTTTTCACTGCAAATCTATATCTAAAGTGACGAATTTAGAAATGGTTCGGAACTATAGAAAAAGGGAGCAGAACGAACTAGATCCTATTTGTCGAGTTTAGAACTATTTCGGAACTATCGAATAAGGGATGCAGCGGGGGGCTCGTTTACTTTACATAGATATGTGTTCGGCTGCTTTTTCGTTCAAATACGCTTCTATTCTGTGCTTCGCAGATGCTATTTCATAGTTTGGTAATACAGGGCCTCATTCTGTATCACGAACGATAGGCAAAACGAACGATTCGTCTGCAGACGACAACCTCTCTGATTGCGATTTTAAACTCTATCGTTCGTCTTCGTCTTGCTTTTCATACATTACGTTGCAATGGTCTCGGTTGCATTTAAACCGGCTAAAATGATGCCGCCAGACTAATTTTTGAAGCATTCCTCTGCAGACGAATCGTTCGTGTTGCCTATCGTTCGTGATACAGAATAAGGCTGACAAAACAAAGCTTTGTGTTAACATATTAACATCTTGGGGCCGTATGGAATCTAACCAATAACAGCGAGCACCTCTGCAAAGTCAGCTACAGCAAGGTATGTAAACGTATATTTCAACAAATTTAATTTCAAATTGAAAAAATGTTTCTTTGAAAATAATGATTTTTACACACGGAAGAACCGAAAAGATTGAAAAATCATGATACTTTTTTCTTTCGTCTGTCGATTTTAGAACTGGTTCGGAACTATAGAATTTAGGACTAGTTCGGAACTATCGAAAAAGGGATGCAGCGGGGGGCAATTGACACTTCCTAGGACATCGCCATGTTAAATTCGCCAGTTTCTTGCATGCAAAAGAGATTTATCGCGAACCAGTACTTGGTCTAAATGTACTAGAAGCGCCCCAGTTCAGAATTAGAGATTTTCCCACAGGGTATTAAAGGTGTATTCTTATGCAACCGAGCTAAAAAAGAACACTCGGTATTATGACGAAATACATACAAAGCAAAAGCATACACTAGGATATTTAATCGAGTTCAGCCAGGGCATGCCTTTAAACGATAGTCGTTCGAAAGATACTGAAAAAAAACTGTGTCATCAAAACACTACTACATTTCACTCTTTGATGCGAAAAAGCGAGAGAAAAAAATTTGCGCTTTGTTTTGAACAAAAGCGTGAACGGTGTTAAATGATATTGTTAGCCCGAAATGCTATATGTCAAATGGCAACAGCGGTTTACGAAAATGAAATGAAAATGCCGCAAGAAAGTGAAAAAAGGAAAATTTTATTTATTTTATATTTTAAAATCTCGCTCTTTGCATTTCAGTCAGGGTTTCAGCTGCGCATTTGTGCGAAACTAAAAGTGCGAAACGTTACCATCAATGTTGCCGCGACAGCATAAAAAAAATGTATCATAAAATAAACAAAAAATGGATCAAATGTATGTACGTTAGGGCGGGTCGATTTATAAGGGCCCAAAAAAATTAACAGAGGCACATCGCGATTATGATTATTTGGGTCATTTCAAGCATTTTTGCCCAAGAAACCATAGGACTAAAATGAATTTCGAGCCAGCGATTTTTTCTATTTAGTTTTTTTTTTTCAAAAAGTGGCTCACCTGTTGAAACAGCTGTATTGAAGACTAGCCAAATGTGTATCTGGGGGTTTTTGGGGTCGAGGAATCCATTTGTGGCTTTATTTTTTCATTTGAGGGCCGCCAGAGGGCGCTTCCGTACTTTTTTTTGGATTTCAACGCCTCAGGAAATCGACAACGAATTTTTTGTTCCAAATTGAATAAAATCGATTTAAGTTGTGCATGAATATACCTCCCTTCCCCTTAATTTTCAACGCTGAATGTTTTATTTAAAAATTGAAATTGCATTTCGTGGATTTTCGCAAAAAGGCTGTCGATTTTCGGAAAAAAGGCATTAAAATCAAAAAACAAAGTACGGAAGCGGCCTCTGGCGGCCCTCAAAAGAAAAAATTAATGCCAGAAATGGATTTCTCGACCCCAAAAACCCCCAGATACACATTTTGGCTAGTTTTCAATACAGCTGTTTCAACAGGTGAGCCACTTTTTGGAAAAAAACTAGATAGAAAAAATCGCTGGCTCGAAATTCATTTTAGACCTATGGTTTCTTGGGAAAAAATGCTTGAAATAACCCAAATAACCATAATCGCGATGTGCCTTTGATGCAAAAAATTTGACCCGCCCTAATGTACGTGCATCTGCTTTGTACAGAAACAAATCTAATTTTTGGTGGCATTTCCATATGTAAAAAGTGGCATGTACACATGCAAATACATATCGTGTAAGAACACCTTAACTGTCGATCATTTACGTTGATTATCAATTTATGTGATACACTCTACGTTAAACTCGTTGGAAATAATGTCAAAAGATGAAAATACCTTTAGTGTCGGCTTTATTTTGACTATAAATACGCCCAGTTATATTCTCAACAATTTGTAATGAAATGGCCATATTCATAAAAAATAAAGCAGCTTTATAAAAGGTTTATAAATTGAAAAATTTATGAAAACGTCAATTTATACAGCTCTTTAAACCTGCTTTATTTTTTTGAAGAAGGCCAAAAGTCTATTTATGTTTTATATTAGAGCTATGTACGAGGCAAGTAAAGTAAATTAAAAATAAATGCAGTTCGTTTAAAGCATTTTCCTTTAAGCTTATTTGACCCCAAAACGTTTAATATTTTCGATCAAATTTTAAAAGCTGCCACTATATTTTCTCTTTGTAATATATCAAAATTTGTACTACGCGGAAAATTTAAGTTTGTGGCGAAATGAGCGAAAAAATAAAGTATATTCCGAAAATTTGCACAAAACCGTATCACTTTCGAAGTAAATTGATCAAAACGACAATACTGGTTACCATATGTTTGTTGTAAAAAACTGTCGAATATTTCACATTTACGCATTTTCCCTCAAACGCATACAGTTTTGCCTTAAAGAGTGAACTCTGGTCCTGATTTACATATGTATGTATTTGTGTTGCTTACTAGCAGTGTTGCCACTATTGGTCTTTTCTTTTTCATTTGGTAGGTTGGTAAGCAAAGTACGATTTTGGTCGGATAGTTGAATTAAGTTTTTAAATTCTTAATTATAAAAATATATACTACAAACATCGTTTTGCATATAAATATTTGCCAATTGTACCTTTTAAACATATGCCAATCCTGCCTTTAAAAATAAGGAACCTAATTGGTTTGGCCACTGATGGAGCCAAAGTTATGGTTGGAGACTTGGGCGGGCTGAAAACATTATTGAGTGCAGAAACCAATTTATTTTATGTAAAATGCACATGCCACTCACTTCACATTTGCTCAAGCTACGCTTGTAAAAAATTGCCGAAAAGCATTAAGAAACTGTGCCGCAACATATATAGTTTCTCTTCTCACAGTCCAAAGAGGATACATAAACTAAAGGAATTTCAGGACTACTGTTCGGTAAAACCCCGCAAAATCTTGGGCATATCTCAAACACGATGGTTTTCACTAGAAAGCGTCATGTTAAGAGTAGGTTAGCAATGGGATAGTTTGAAACTTTATTTTATTTCCTGCTTTTACGAAGTAGACGGTATGCGATCTGCAGACCTGGCCGAATGTGCTGCAAAACCAAATGCTATTTTTTATTTCTATTCTATATTTTGCCCATAATTAACAATCTTAACAAAGAGATCCAAGCTGAAAGCTCTCGTTTGCCATACTTGTAAAGCACATTATCTCCTAATTTTAGAATAATTTTATTAAAAAAGATGCGGTCAGTAACAATATTAATATTGACTTTAAAAATGAAAATAATCAAATTAAAATATCTGACATTTTGGTTGGAACGAAAGCTGAGATGTTTATGAAAAGTAATGTCAATTGTTCTGAAACTCTTGAAGTTAAAACCAATATATTAAAGTTTTACATAGAGTTTTTGAACCAAATAAATTTAAGATTTGATTTCAAGCGTTAAGATATACAACTTTTACAAATAATAACACCAGCTAAGGTACTAAGAATATTTACCAATTTTACCTCTTTTGTTAAAGTTTCCCCGTCTCATAGATTGCGATCCAGATATAATAACCACGCAGTGGAAGTTACTGAGGCTAAGTGAGCTTGATATTTCCAGCGATCTGGATATTGATATGTTTTGGGAAAAAGTTTATTCTGTTAAAAATGGAATGAATGAAAATAGCTTCATGCATCTCGCCAATTTTGTTTTAATATAATTTCATTAACACATAGATCTGCGGCTGCAAAACGTAAATTTTCAACGCTTTCTTTGATAAAATCTAAACTAAAGCAGGGATCACACGATTTGTACATTTGTACAGATTTGTCCATTTTCACCGTTACAGAGTGGTATTGTTTGTAAAGCTTTTACTAAGCTGCACTCATTATCGTTAAAAATTTGTGGAAAACACCACTCTGTCACTGCCAAATGCACAAATGTACAAATCGTGTGATCCCTGCTTAAGAAACAAAGTTAAGATTGACAGTATCAATAGCATAATGTTATGTAAGGAGCTTGTAAACAAAAGTGACCCGCACTATGTGTGGTCAGATGCTAAAGATTCGCATGTGTGATTAATTGATTTAAATTTACTTTTAAGAAATTAAACTTATTGGTTCATAACATGTATATGTATATGTACAGGGCCGTAGCCAGGAGTAATCATAGTCAACTTATCTACAGTAGTCGAACATATTATAGCCCCACCAAATTTTCACAAGTTTTAAAATATTACTTTTGCTGTTATTTAATTTTGGTTAGTTTTTTATAGTTCATTCTTTAAAAACATCCGTATAAATACAAGTTTAAAGGCAGTGTCACACGATTGGGTATTTGCCAAAATTTGATGCAAATCGTATCCCAATTGGGTGAACACCCAAAATATTTTTCTTTATCCCAATCACGAAAATTAGTTTGTTGAAATTTTTCAATAGAACATCGCTGTATTGTACCAATCTTTTGACTACAAAAAAAGTTTTCTCATTTTTTTTACCGATAGCCCAATATAAAAATGTACAAATCTGTACAAATGTACCAATCGAGTGACGCTGCCGTAAAAATCTATTCAATTTAAAAAAAATCAACACATTTTCGTTAAAATTTCGAGTTTTTTAATTAAATTCTGAGTATTTATACAGTTTTGTAGCCCATTTAATTCAAGTAGAATAAAGTACGAGTTTCAAATAACTAAAAATTTCGATTGTTTTTTTAGAATTTTTTAAAGTTTGAAATTTATACGAAAGTTTGTTGACTTTTTATTAATATTGCAGAAATGTGGAATCTTGGACTTACACGGGTTTTGTTAAAGAATGAAGTACATTTTTATAAAAAAATAACAAAAGTTCAATAACAACAAAAATAATACGTTAAAACTTGGCAAAAAGTGGTTCGGCTATAATTTTTTTACCACTGTATTTATATCTTTAGTTGGACACACACATTGTACATAAACGAAGTATATAACAAAATTAAAAAATCTATCGTCGCTTAAAGTACAAAACCGCATATCATCAAAATGCAAAACCGCGTATCAAGATAATGCAAAACCGCGTATGTGAGGGTGCATTAATTTGTTTTCTAGAGAGTAAAAGCACTCATATTTCAAAATGCTTCTCATTTCTATAAAGCAATCACATTTCCCGGGATGCTGGGTGACGGTGTGCCGCTGCTGGGTGACTGTCGAGGTCGTTGGCGCTCGGGCTCAGGGGAGTTGCTGGCGTTGGACGGTATTGCTTGGAGGGGAATGATGAGTTGCTGGCGGTGGTGATGGTTAGCGATGAAGTGGCTGCTCCGGGCGTTACTGGCGGTGGGGATTACGATCCCAAAGAGAGGCGTCGCAAAATCTGCGAACACCGGGTTCAAATCTTGCTGCACACCAAAATCCCGAATAGCGCGGCAAACAGGAGCTCGGTAACCGATTGATATAAATTAAAACACGCTCGGTACTTGACAAAGCACAGTAGGTCAAATGATTACTTTTTCTGTACGAAATTAATAGCAGCTAAAATATAGCATTCTTTAAATATAGAGGGATGGAAACCGTTAAAAAAAAGTGTAAAGTCAGTAAATAAAATGTAAAAACATGACTTGGCTTTCGTAAAACAGACTTTTTTATGTTCAAATGATGAGTATATGTGTTTAGGTAGTTCTCGAAAACATATCCAAATAGCTTGGTTTTGAAACAAGTTATTTTCTTGCCATACTCAACCCGGAGAGGGTTAAGCTACATAAATAAAATAAGTATGGTCATATGTACATAAATGGTAAAAAAAAATATTTACTACATGTCTCGCAGATATGTCTTGAGGAGTGATTCCTAAAGCAGTTAGTCTTCATAAAACACTTTATTTTCACTTAAGATTTTTCCCAAATTGTCCACCGATATTATTAATATTCAGAATGCAAATGCTGCATTGCAACACATTTACCAAAAATCGCTGGTAACTTCCTGAAAAGAATACGAATGTTTTTGAAACTAATTTACGAAAAGAATGTTCAAAGCTCTATTCACCTTGAGCAAACAATTTCGATATTGCAATCCGTAAACTCAAGGATTTGCCTTTTTGCGAAGGCCACTCATCAATAGTCTTTGCGAATCGACGCGAGTGTCTTGGTAACATAGCTATTCTACAGGAGATGAAATGTAATCCAAATTGAGGCTGGTATTTTTTTTTTTGCTATCACATACTTCCATTTTCGCTATTCACCAACATTAAAATGCAAGCAAATTTTGACGGCTGCTGTTGTTGTACAGCGCCACTTGCGGCCGGGTAAAATACTAAAATTTAGGCTAAGTTATTTTTAGCGAAAGGGAGGACAGAACCGCAATTTTTGGGGATAGCCAAAAATTCGGATAAAATGTTAGCTTCCGCATTTTAGCACATTTTAGCGATAGCGAAAGTTAGAATCCGGCTGCTGGTCGACACAGTTGGCTTTGATTTCTAAAACAACTTCATCAGTAAGGAACGGGATAATAATTCCATAATTTTCGTCTTTGTTGGGTAAATAATTGCAAAAAATACGCGTTTTTTCTTCTAAAGAATGGTTTTCACTATGTCATATTTTGACGTCAAAATTTGGCAACATATTTTGACACAACTTTATCTCCTTTATCCATACCTTTACCAATGATTTTATGGGCCAAAAACTTAGTTAGCCCATTTCGCAGCGCACGTATACGACTGGCCTTTAGTCGTATAGTATCCTGATCCAAATAAATCGATAAACCGCTTTTTGGTCCCATTTGAGAATTTTTTTTTTTTTTTTTTTTCCAACGGAGGGGGAATCTCCCAAAGATGTTATGCACGATTCGTCATCCTGTCCGCTAAGGGTGCACCTCATTCGGGACCACGCCCAGACTATGTTATCACATAATTCAGGACTTGCGAGACAGCGCGCCTACGTACTAAACCCTTAACTCCGACGTCTGAAGCCTTGTGTTTCGCCTTGCGACGTAATACCTAACGGCGGTCCCGCAAGG
>NW_023462338.1:11774-13637 GCF_013731165.1 Rhagoletis pomonella
GAAATTGCTTACAAGACCGCGGACAGTTAAACACAACATCGTCCTTAATTAAGTCAATAATGGCTTTAAATGTTGACCGGCTGACACGCGCAATTCGGATGAATCTCTTTTCATCCAAGTTTGGCAATACGTCTTGTATAAAATGCTGGGACTTAGGGACAGAATGATGGACAAAGGAAACACTATACCTAAACTCCTCAAATGCGGCCATTGCCAGAGTAAACCCTTCCCAAACCTCGTCTTCTTTCTTTCGTTGATTTTCTGCAATGGAAGTGCAGGATTACAAAATCCACAATAGAAACGAAAACACAAATGCTACCATCATTTTCTCCAAATATCTCCAGCATAAGCAAGTCATTTATAAAAATTTCTTTATAAAGACTTTTCAGTTTGGATTTTTCACTTAATTTCGGCATTTTTATTATTTTTTATAATTTTTTGACAACACGACAGCTGATTTATAAAGTTTACACAATTATTTTCCCAGGGGCGTTCATATAACTGTGTGTGTAAACATACAAAGATATACGATTGATAAATTTATACGCTTAGATGAATCCCCTTACTGTTTTTGTCAATGTATTGTGTACTTGAGTGCCGTTTTTGTAAATGTGTCGTGTACATGTTTATTTATAAACGTATGTGTTCCTTTTCTTTCGTACGTGTTTATTGATATATCTGTACTGTAGTGTTTTCGGACGGTACTAGCTCTTACTGCCAATATAGGAGTATTACATATATGAGTAATAGTAGAAATTCCGAATTAGTAAGTTCAGTCAAGACGTCATTCAAAAGTTTTGAGGAAAATCACTTTTCTCTTTTGTGAAAATTTGCGAGTAAATATTGTCGATAAAATGTTAGTCTATGAATGATTAAAAATTAACGAATAAATGGTTAATCGCGATTAATGATTAAAATTAATTAAGCGATCGCTGTGGTGTAGTGGTTAGAAGTGCGCACTACTATTCCGCAGGGTGAGGGTTCGAGCCCACTTTCGGCCAACATAAAAAAGGAAATGTTTTTTGTAATAGTAGTCGGCCCCCGGCAGAAGTCGGCGTAAAACTGTAGGTCCGTCCCCTTTTTGCGACAACATCAAGGCGCATGCCACAATCGGAGGATTAGCTCGGCCAAACACTAACATATGTCAATGTGCCTCTGCATTAACGGCACAATTCAAAATTTCAGGTTTAGAAAAAGACATAATTTGAAAGCTTCCAGTATGATTGCAAATAATCCGGAAAAATTACGTTCCAAGACATATTATTGCTAAATTACAAAACAAAAATTCTTTAATTGGCTCTACTGCAATATATGAAATTTTGAGTTGTGTCGTTATTGCAGAGGGCCATCGATATGTAAGCGTGTTTCTATTATTATAAGTAATCATCAATACAATTTCAAATTACATAAACCCAGTCACAGCCCTTTTTTGTATTCGAAGCTTCCAGAAATCACATAATACCTAAAATAAATAAAAGGTGATTTGATTAATATTACATAAACTGGAAACTGTTAAAAATAAGTGCGCTTGTGTACAGAGATTTTAGAACCCATTTAGTTCCTAAAATGTCTGTTTGCAACACATAACAATAAAAATGCACATCAAATAGCTAAAAATGATGAAGGAAATCGATTCAGACATGCCTGTTCAACTGGCCGTGCGTGCACAAAACAAGCACATGTTATTTAAGGGGCTATTCAAGTATTATGTAACCACCAGTGGAAAGCGGGGGTCTTGGTTTGCTTATTTTTAATGACAACGGGCAACATTTCTTCAAATAAGTAAAACATTAATTACACACGCACAAATTTTGCCTGCAATTTCGATCACAATTGAACACTGCACTTCACTCTCGTTTCGAA
>NW_023462338.1:13737-15143 GCF_013731165.1 Rhagoletis pomonella
ACGCCCATTTGCTTTAAATTTGTAAAAATAAAATTATTTTTTTATTTTGTTTACATCTGTCATTTGTTACAAATGAAGAAAAGTCCAAGAGTTGCCAAGTATAAATATCTTTAGATCTATTTATTAAAATAATAATTTACAATAATAATTTATTTAATTCATACTTTACTAAAACACAAATTTGAAGTGCAAATACATTTGTAAAACTGTTTATCACAAAATGTTATTAATTGTTTACAAGTTTTCATGCATTTTGAGAACAAATAATCGAGTATGTATACATATATATGTATAGCATGTACTTACGGCGGCCGCCGTAGCAGAGTGATTATATGTCCGTACTTCCACTCCATAGGACCATGGTTAGATCCCTGGTCAGATCATAACCCAAAATAGCAGTCGTCCTTCGGCACGCAATGGCAAACCCTCGCGTATACTTCTGCCTTGAAAACTCTTCTTATAAAATCATGTGGCGTTCGGAATCAACCTTAAATATGTAGGTCTCCATTTGTGTCAACAACAGAACTCATGCCTCAAGTTTGAGGAGAAGCTCGGCCAAACGCTTAGAAAAATATTTTAGCAGCAAATATTTATTTGTTTACTTATTTCAAGGTAGATGGCAATCTTCTGGTTTCACATTTTGAGTACAAAAAACTCAACCCTGATACAACAAATAGTATTAGTACTGAATGATAATGACAGATTGCATTCCCATAAACGTACAATCATACATGATTGAGTTTTTTTGTTTGCATTCACATTCTCTATGTGAGTGGGTGTCAACCATTCCATAACACACTACATATTTTGTGTTTACAATTTGTAACCAATCTCAAGAGTGGTTGTTAAATTTTTTAAATCAAACAATCACATTTTTGAAACGAAAAAAATGAGAATGCTTGTTAGGGAAAATGGGAAAAAAAACAATGTCTAAGCGGTAGAAGTTATAGCAGCTATTTTATTTATTAGTATTTTAAATACCACAATAAATTTATTAGAACTAGTGTTCGCCCAGCGGTTGAAATTCAACCGCTAAAATTAAGGATAGTTTATGTGAGTTGAGTTGAGCTGAAATAAAATTTGTTGGAATGGGTTAAGTGGAGGGGAGTTTAGCTTAGTACTTAGCATAACATAACATAGAATAGCATTAGATTCAATAACATAACATATGTAGCATAACACATCACAATATAACATCGCACATTCTTCAGTTGTATTTCTTTTTTATCCCTATCACTTTCTTCCTCTCTATCTTTGTCTCTATCGCTTTTAATGTTTATGTTTATGTCTATGTTTATCTACACCTTCATGTTCATGTTCATGTTCATGTTCATGTTCATGTTCGTGTTCATGTTCATATTCATATTCATATTCATCTTCATCTTCATCTTCATCTTCATCTTCAT
>NW_023462338.1:15243-19622 GCF_013731165.1 Rhagoletis pomonella
TTATCGGGGAGCTCACCCCCCCCCCCCCCCCCCCCCCCCCCCCCCCCTAAAGTTTGGCACGTTACTTCTGGGACACCCTGTATATAGATTTTTTTGTCTGTGCTTTAAATGCCTGCATTGGTTAACTTCTTTATTAGGATTTTTTGGAACAATCTTAAAAAAAGACTACTAGACACCAAAGAAGAAAGTGTGCACTGTAATCCTTAACCAAATTTTCGTGATTTGCTTTTGATGTTACATATATTCATTTCAATTATTTCAAATGGCACTCTTTGGGGAATTTGTTTTAAGCAAATATTTTAAAAACAGTAATTTTGTTTACTTGTCGGGCAATATTTTTTCATAGGGATATACATTGGATCCTTGGCTAAAAACTTCTATGGTAAAACTGTCCCCCTACGTCTCCCTTCTTTGCTATTTAAAGTCAAATAGTAAGCTCCTTCAATAGGGATTTCCAGCAGAAATGATCAACGTCTGGCTATAAAGAGAATCGATGGTCAAATAATTAAATAGCTATAGGTCTGACCTTTAATTAGATAAGAATTACGTAGCTATCTGAGATTCAAATGCTTATAATAAAACGGAGTGTTTAAAAAAAAAAATAACGATATTCTGATCCGATTCGGCTGGCAGCCACGACTTTGAAAACAGAATTTTGTTCAAAATAATAACCAGTCGCAGAAGAAAGTATTAAAAATGCATTACAAAAAATAAAATCGAAAAACACTGATGAAGTCTGGTTTGGCTTGTAAGCGCTGTTTAAACAACGATCTCGCCATTATGCTGGATTCTTATTGTTTCTTAAAAATACTTTACTTGTTAAATTCCACATTCGCAACATCCCTAATACGTACGTATGTACATATATCCTTTAAGTTCATGTGAAATACCATACACGCCAATATGCAGTCAATTATTGTATATTTGACATTTCCGACATATTTTTTATACAAATTATTTATTTGGCTATATTTTTGCTTTGCTAACTACACTAACTGACAGTTCATGCCAACATACATATCATAGCAAGCGCTTCTACCGGTTTCGCTGACCGATATACAATTTTTAGTTGCGGCGGCAAAATTTTTTTGAGATATTGAAACATTTTTGAAGATGTCACATGTGACAGATGATTATAAAGTCCGTAAAGTCAAAAACAGATTAATAATTTTATCTCTATCTTACAGCATCTCTTATTATTTCAGCCTGGAATTAAAAAAATTTTCATCTTAAAGTCCGGTTATGCAAGATTTGGATTTGAATTGACGTCCCAGTAGAAATCGGTTGTATGCATTCATGAAGAATGTTTGCTATATGAGTGAATTAGTGTGAACAATTCATGCATAGTCATGAATTTCAACGAATAAATTCAAATTCTAGCGAACTGCAAGCGAATGCACGTCGTCGCTGTTTTAAGTACATTTCTTGATAAATTTGAAGTTGAATTTTTGTGATATTTTCAGTCCTGTATAAAAATTTTAGTGAACGGACGTGATGTGCGATACTATTTTTAGCACAAAAGGGCTTTTACAAGATATGCATTTGCATATGTAAGTGCTACTTTTTTGTATGTCCCCGTATATTAAAATGTATCAGAAAAGTAGCATTTGCATATGGGGATACATATCTTGTAAGAACGCTTTAATACCGTTCCATTAATGCATTTTGTATGCATACAGCAGTAGTACAAGTGTATGGTTAGAGTACGCATACGCTCTGAGAAACCATGCGTGTTAAATGGAAATGAAGGTTCATTTATACTGGCATGTATACACAACAGCAAGCTCATGCCACCACCAGCGATGTCGTATGCATAAAATTTCTACTGGGGTATCTTGTAACTTAGAAACGATTACTCTGTGTGCACTTGTTACCTTTTCTCTTTGTTTTGATTCTTAGCACTTTTATGTGTACACTTATGTATTTACGCGTTCAACTTGTTATTGTTGTTTTTTTTTTGTTTTCTGTCTTTATTTGAAAGTTTTTTTCTCGCTTGCTGATAAATTGCATTCCCAGCCAGCCAAAGGCGGAGCGCTCCGAATATGGAGTGAAAAGGAACTCCCTCAGCAACTCCTCGAAATAGCGTTTTCGGAGCCATCATTAAAATGCAAGCAAATTTGGACAGCTGCTGTTATTGTACAGCGCCACTTGCGGCCGGGTAAAATACTAAAATTTAGGCTAAGTTATTTTTAGAGAAAGGGAGGACAGAACCGCAATTTTTGGGGATAGCCAAAGATTCGGATAAAATGTTAGCTTTCGCATTTTAGCATATCTTAGCGATAGCGAAAGTTAGAATCCGGCTGCTGGTCGACACAGTTGGCTTTGATTTCTAAAACCACTTCATCAGTAAACGGGATAATAATTCCATAATTTTCGTCTATGTTTGATAAATAATTGCAAAAATCCGCGTTTTTTCTTCTAAGAGTTTCATGAAACTTTCGCAAATATCAACAGCACCAAATTTGTTTTTCAACATGGGTGACAACCGAAGAAAGCCTTTCTTTCTTTGAACATCCAATAAGCCAAACTACAACCCTCTCGTCTTTTCTAATAGCATGATTGCCCAGAAAAAACTGTTTTTCTTGAAAACGGCTAAAAACGGCGGCTTAAGTAAAATAAGATCAACTCACTACATCCCAATTTTTCTATTTCCATTTCCATTTTGTTTGCCGAAAGTTAACAGCTTACATTAAATCATAAATGGAAACAAATCAGAAAATTTTTGAGGTTTTGCAAATAAGTCAGTTTGTTTTGCAAAAAAAAATATAAAAAGTCAATTTTTGTTTTTAATTAGGACATAGGTTCTCACCAATATTTTTGTTTTCCATTAAAAATTTTCCTTTAATAACGTTTTGAAAGTGTAACTTTGTTTGATTGCTGTCTAATGGTGATTTTTATTTTACAAAAACAAATTGAAGTTTCTGTTATTTTGGAGTATTCTCTATAGAATGGCATCAAAAAATAATGTAAAACTGCGTTTACGAAATTGGACTTTCGCACAGCCAAATGAATCATTTGACCTAATGTGCAGTGCTCAAAATTGGCTCAAAGTGAACATGCGTACGCAATTAAAATGTTTTTTATCGAAAAAATCACACATACACACATCAAAATTCCCTATAAAAAAAAATGTTTTTTAAATTTCCCAGCCGGCAAGAAAACGTACATTTTACGAACATTATGTTTCACGAGGGATTCTCGATCGGCGAAAAGTTAGAAAAAGGCTCGTAAACGATAAAACAAAAAAAGTAAAAGAACGAGACTTGTAGTAATTTGTCAGCAAAAGAAAAAATTTTCATTCTGTTGGAAATTTTTCTTGAACCAAAATATTTTATAATATATAATATTCGCATACGAATGCTTTTTCGATCCGTTTACGACTGTTCGTAAGCGATCGACAATTTCAAGCGAAAAAGTACACGGAAACGAACCGTAGATGGCTATCATAAACGACTTTTTAGCCGGTTTTTCTTCGAGAAAATATCCAGTTACGAGCTCGTTTGCAATGATTTTGCTGGCTGGGTTATATATTCTCGAAAAATTTTCCACATATAAACAAACAAAACAAAATTAGTTTTTAAAAATATGTGGATCGATTTTTTAAAGCGGGAAATCAGTACTTTAGACTTTTTCATGCAAAAAAAATCAGTACTTCTCAGTACATTTTTATTCAAAGCGAAATTATGAATGTAAGTAACAGATAATACTTTAAGACGCCAGTGTTCTTATTTTTAACAATAATTTGGTATATAATTAAAATATAGTTCATAAAAAATAAAAATTTTATTCATTTTAACATGAGTGTAAACATCACTGTACACAGGAGCCAATAAATTATTTTATATTTATGACATATTTGAATAGCAATAATTAGATCATTTCTATTTTCAGTGTTTAAATAGTAAAAAAATTCTATACATTTACAGCCCGATTCTGTGAACTTGATAAATTGAAAATCTTTATAATTTGTCAATTTATTATTATTTATCAAGAATTGGTATTCTAGCACGGAAATCAAAAGCTCTTTTCTTGATAAATTATCAAGATTGAAAATGCTATTGGCAAATTGAAATTTCATGTGAAATGTATAAATTTTGTATATTAATAAATTTGTTTCTAACAATTAAATACTCCATGTGCCGGCATTTGAACCTGCGACACACGGAATTATAGTCAACATTTCTACCTACTCGGCTACGGCAGTCAAAAGATTTTTTGCTTTTAAATTCATATTTTTCATATGTGACAATGAAATCAGTTCCACTCATGTGGAAATCGTAGAGCTTTTTGTTTTATAAATATTGACACAGAATGCGAAGGAAGCTTTTACTTGATAAAAATCTTGATAAAATTTCTTTACAAAAAATTTATCAAGAAAA
>NW_023462339.1:0-19620 GCF_013731165.1 Rhagoletis pomonella
CCCCCCCTCATCCCCCCTTTTTCTAGAATTTGCCGTCCGTCTACTAAAATTTTCCCATTTATTCAAACAAAATTGAAGTAAAAGGTATGAAATCCTATGAAAAAGCAACCGCCCAGTTTTTATTCATACGCCCCATTGTCTGAGTATTTTTGCCTGAATATCAGGTCTTGAATTTTCTTTTCTTTTCAGGATTAGTGAAGTCGACATAATGGATAAACGCGACAGATAGCTAATTGAGACGTTTTAAATAAAACTCCAACTTATAAAAAGACAATCGCAAACTAATAACCAAATCACGCAAAACTAATTTAACAAAACTGAACCCCAAACATAAGAAAATTCAGAAGAAAAAATATAGAAAGCCAAATTCACACAACAAAAAGAAAATCCGTAAAAACGAAGATCCAGCACAAAAAACTATCATAAACTCTAAGCGAATAAAACATAACAATCTTAGATAAAGAACGCGAAATAAGGCTGAAGATTCTCATATTCTTTTGCTGTGTGCTTCAGAGTAGGTTTTATTTGGCAACATGTAATGGTGGTACCTGCAACCCCAACACTCATCTGGCCCTACCTGTGCAGCGTAATTTACCCTATGCTAAATTCTAGACCGGTGTTTAACCCGATGAATGCATTCGTGCTATAAGGTGGAGTCGTTTTAATGTTCTTACCACATCGCGCTAACTTACCATGGAATGTAAAAGAAACGAAATGAGAAAACGTGTATATGTAGGAAAAAAAATAAAAACAAATACTGTGTATACTTCGATATGGACTGTAAGTTTTTTGAGAAAAAAGAACCAATATATTGCTTAACATTGGTAACTCAAACTTCATTGCTTCGGATAGAATTTGTGGAATATTGACATAAGCGAAATTTGTGACTTCTAGATTAGAATTGATTAATAAAAACACCAAAGTTCTTTGTGAAGATTGGTATGAAGTTCAATACAATATTTTTCGAAATTCACGTCTGTGTGACTTGGCATTTCTATTGTTGTGTCGTGCGGGGGCTTATAAAAAAAATCAGTTCGGTAATGGAGAGGAGATGGAAAGGTGAAAATATGAAAACGTGTGCATGTAACTGACGTTGGGGGCAGGATTTCTGGGACTATCGGTTATCCACTAGCTGTGCGTCCGGGTAATTATCTTAACCGGCAGGCGTGCGAGCATACGTAGATAAACCAGAATGAGCTCCAGTAGATAAAGCAATTAAGCTCCCGTGCTATAATGAAGCCAATACAGCTCCCTGAGACAAATTAAGGCATCTACGAGAATTCAGCAGAGACTGGTAAGTTTTTCTGAGTGGTATTGTAACTTATAGTAATCATTTATCAAGCATGTATGTAGGGAGGGTTACGACTATGGCTGGGGCTCCATTATTTACCTGCTGCTATTTATACATTTCTATTTTCGTTGCAATATATATACCTTTTTTTGTTTAATACTCCGATCCCTGTTGATGCTTTTTGATGAGAGGTGGAATTTCTTAGAAATTAATGGAAGTGGGATTAATTAAGTCTTCGAGAATCTATGATAAAACCCGTTCAGGCGTCGAATTAATATTGGCTTGTAGCTTAGGTAGAGGATGTTGTTTCATCAGTCTCTGGAGCGTTGGGTAGTAGTAATACCAGTTTGACAAGCGGTCTTGTCACTCTGCCCTTTTCAGTTATGACGTCGGGTGGGCTTTCCAAAACGCAACCAATCGAAATTTCAGCGAAAGTATAAGGAATTTCGTCATGAAACTTGGTGAGGATGTTGGGGGAGGCCTCCTCAACATGACTTGTTCACTCTCACAATATAATTGCTAATAGTATTTTAGCAATTTGTTGTTAAATAATGTCTACTATCACCCCCTAATTTTTTTAAAATATGCCACTTATCACTTATATTTTGTGTTACATATTATATTTTCAATGCTCACATGCGTATTTTATGCTTTTATTACATATATTCACCAATTAATTAAGTAAAACGCGTTTATAAATTTGTGTTCACGTTTTACCACTTTTCACAAACAAACAGAAATAACAATGGCCGACAGTAAGAGCAAATATGTGCTGCCATACGTTTTAAAAGTAAATACGCCACTATTAAAGGATTTTATTAAAACGCGGCCAACACAAAAAAGGAGTTGTGCGTAAAATCGTCATATTTTTATGGCAACCGTATTCCAACGGTATTTCTTTTATTCTCTTCTTATTTTTTTCGCATGCAGAAGCTTTTTTTTTAATATACTTTCATAAATTATGAAATTTTTTTATATAAAATCGCGTGATTTTATATAAAACACCCAGTAACCATATATTAATATAGTTCCATATATATCGAAAATTTTTAATTAAAAATCGCGCGATTTTTTATTACAAATTTTCGCCTGCGGCGCTTTATATTCTAAAAATCGATACTTCCATAAATAATGAAAATTTTTAATCAAAAATCGCGCGATTTTTTATTAAAAATTTTTGCCTGCGGCGCTTTATATTCTAAAAATCGATACTTCGATGAATAATGAACATTTTTAATAAAACATCGCTTTTTATTATAAAATCGATACTTCGATAAATTATGCCACATTTAATCAAAAATCGACCAATAAATAATACAATTTTTTTATTAAATATCGCGCGATCATTATCTGCATTTTTTTATTGCTTCCGTTTTGTGTTTTTGAGGCATTTTTTCATATGTATGGCAGCGCTGACATTTCACTTCAATTGGTGTACAAAGCAAAAGGTGAGGTTAAATTCGGTATTTTTTGCAACTTTAAATGCGAATTACTTTAAAACTATAAGCCTCCGGAGGGTGGGGTCTTCAGATTTAGAATCTGAAAAAGCTCCTCTATACTCCCTAATATTTTTTTTTTTCAAAGCCTGGATCCGTTTTGGAAAATTTTCCCATGACGTCTACAACACGAACCCGATTGTCAGAACCTGGGTGCAAATTAGCCACCCTTCCTAATCTCTATTCGTTAGGTGGAAGATTATCCTCTTTTATCTCCCACTTTTATGTTGGATTTAGGATGTTTCCACTTTATCCGTTTCTGTAGTTCGGTAAGGTACTCCGTTTCCCACCTCCTGCAGAAGTTTTGATGCAAGGCTTTAATGCCAACGATTGACGATCGAGGCTGGGTTTTCGTTGACATCTAGTTCTGGTGGAGCCAAGATGTGTCCGCCTACCAAAAAATGACCTGGAGTTAAGGGCTCAAGGTCGGATGGTTCATTGGAAGCTGGGCTCAGCGGACGTGAGTTGAGACACGACTCAACTCGGCATAGTAGAGTGTTGAATTCCTCAAATGTGTACTTCATATTAGACGCGATCTTCTTAAAGTGGCTTTTAAAGCTTTTCACGCCTGCCTCCCACAGACCACCCATGTGCGGAGCTGCGGCAGGTATGAAATGCCAAGTCAATGCCTGATGGGCATATTTTGATAATGTATTCGTCCGCGCTTCGTATAGAAATGCCTTTAGTTCCGCTTTTAAAGCCCGTGATGCTCCTACAAAGTTTGTCCCATTATCTGAGTACACATTTTTTGGACACCCTCGTCTGGAAACGAATCTGGAAAATGCTGCTAAAAACGATTGAGTACTCAAATCGCTTGTGGCCTCTAAATGAATGGCCTTGGTAGAAAAGCAGACAAATAGACACACATAACCCTTTGAAATTCGGCAGCCTCGTCCACGATAACTCTTAATGTCGAATGGTCCAGCAAAATCCACCCCAGCATTGGTAAATGGTCGTGAAAAAGTTCGCTCTTGTGGAAGAATCCCCATAAGTTGGCCTTGCGCGCGTTTTTTATAGATAGTGCAGATCTTGCAGTTATGGATTGTGGACCTTATCATCGTTTTCACCTTCGGAATCCAATACTGCATTCGTATGAGACGCAACATTAGTTGATTCTCACCATGGAGAGAAGTTTCATGGATGAATTGGAAAATCAGACGGGATAATCTACAATTGTATGAAAGTATTACTGGATGCCGTTCGTTGTACGCTAGATCCAGAGATGTACCAAGACGACCCCCCGTCCGCAGCACATCATCTTTATCCTGAAATGGATTAAGAGGAAGTATTTCACTCTTAGACTCAATGCATTCTTTAGTTTTCAGTTTTGCGATTTCTGCTCCGTAATGTTGCTTCTGAGAAAGTTTAATCAGGCGAGTAGTCGTTGATTTAATTTCATTAGATGAAATTAAGCAAGATTCCGACTGAAATGAAGCTTTTGTCTTCGGATGGGTTCTTTGAAAGAAACGAAATATATATGATATCGCCCTCAAAGCCCTCGGTAAACTAGAAAACCGGTCAAGAATGTCATTGATTTTGTCTGTCGATGTTGTTGCATGAACGTGCATCCTTTTTTCCTCAATGCTCGTAGTGAAGTCTGTCTCTTGGGTTGGCCATTTTTCCTTATTTTCTTGTAGCCAAGAAGGTCCCTGCCACCACAAAGAATTTTTGACCAATTCGTTCGCCAGTATGCCTCAGCTTGCTAAATCTGCGGGATTCGTAGCTGAATCAACGTGAAGCCAGTTCAAGTTCCCTACTTTGTCTATGATTTGTGTAATTCGGTGGGCAACGAAGGTTGACCACGAACATGGGGGCTTGCGTATCCACGCCAGAACAATCGTCGAATCAGTCCACAGATGTATGTTTAGGTGGCCTAATTCAAGATTTTTGGTGATTGATTCGACTATTTCTGACAGTAATACCGCCCCGCAAAGTTCTAATCTAGGCAAGGAAATTATTATATTATTATATTATTGATTTCCTGATAGTTTCTCGTGAAATTCTGCCATCTATCTAGTGTTGTTGGGGACACCGTCTCGTCCCAGTATGTACCCTCTAACCATATGCTCTGCATAAGTATTTTCGCGACAATTATCATTGGAGCTAGTCAACCTAACGGGTCAAATAGTTTAGCGATGGCTGATAATATCGCTCTCTTCGTTGGATTGACGTTATCTTCTATTGGCTTGGCTATAAAATAAAATTGGTCGGAATGCGCGTTCCACCTTATACCTAGTGCTTTTACACTGCTTGTGTCCTCAAACTCTAAGAAATTTTCACTCAGATGATGTGCTTTTGGTATGCCTTGCAATATTTTATTGCAATTCGACGTCCATTTTCTAAGTGGAAAACCAGCTGATTTTAAAACTGCGGAAATCTCATCCCTGGCTTTTATCGCGGAGTCAATAGTATGTCCTGCGGCAAGAACGTCGTCGACATACATATTTTTTCGTAACATGTTCGAGGCTATAGGACAGAGGCTTTCTGAGTCATCAGCTAGCTGGAGCAATGTCCTTATCGCAAGATAAGGAGCAGAATTTATACCGAAAGTAACCGTCTTTAGTTCGTAAATACTAATTGGTTCGTTTGGTTGGCGTCTACAAGAATTTGCCTATACATCTTCTCAATATCGCTATTGAAGACGTATCTAAAAAGTCTCCAGCGGAGAATCAACACTGGCAAATCAGACTGAAGCACTGGCCCTGGAAGAAGAATATCGTTCAGGCTGACACCATTGGCTGAAGACGACGAAGCATTGAAAACCACCCAAACCTTTGTCGTAGTACTCTCTTCTTTTACCACAGCGTGATGTGGTAAATAGTAATTGTCGACTGCATCTGCCGACTGAACTGCATTAACTTTAGCCATATGGCCCATTGTCTCGTATTCCATAATGACTCTGTTATATTCCCTCTGTAAGTCTGGATTTTTACTAAGTCGAGTTTCGTTCTTGTAAAATTGAGAAAACGCGATTTTGAGTGATGGCCCTAAGTTTATATCAGCCGGGAACTCCGCCTTGAAAGGAAGCGACACGATGTACCTCCCATCTGGATTCCGCTGTGTTGTACGCTTGTAAAGCTCCTTAGCTGTTTGTCTAGGGCCACTTCATTGAAGAACGATACTCTATTATTGTTGGTTGGGTTGACTGCATCAGCACGACCAGTCAGTATCCAACCGAACACTGTTTCTTGTGCCAGAAGGGTACTAAGAACATTCTTCTTAATGCCACTCAAAATTATATGGGGATATATGTCCCCTCCCAAGACAAGGTCGACTTGCTCATTTACATAAAACCTTTTATCTGCCAGGATGAGATCAGGAAAAGCTTGTTGTGTTAGTGCGCTAATGTCGCAAGTTGGCAAATTCCCGGTAAGAGTTGGTAGCACTAACACAATAGCATCAATTGAAATGAATGGGTCAATCGGTGACCGCAACTGTATAGAACACGCTTCTTTTACCTGCGCAGAAACCGTATTATTGATGCCCGAAGCTTGAGCATGCATTTTCTTTGTGGGCAAGTTGATTCTGCATCTGAGCCTCTCCGTAATGAAGGAACACTCAGAGCCAGAATCAATTAGAGCTGTAGCAGCATAGTTGGTGCCATTATAATGAATAGTAACCCGAGCAGTGCCGATCAAAACACCTTTGCTAGTATTAGCGTGATGTGATTGCACCTGTTTTACTTGTTTACTTTTCCCCTTTGAAGCTTGATTCCTCAATTGTGCCTGTCTGGAAGTCGATGGTAAATTGTCCGCAGGATTAGAAGTATTTTCCCTGGTAGCTGTTTTTGGCGGTGCTGTCTGATTGTGTAGGAGCGTATGGTGTCGAGAATGGCAATTGGCGCAGTTGTAAGAACTCGTGCATTTCGACACCGAATGTCCGAAAGACAGACAGTTAAAACAGCTATTGTTTGTTTTTACAAAGGAGATTCTATCAGCTAAAGACATCTTCAGAAATTTTGGGCACATATGAATTCTATGCTCGTTGTTTTGGCACATTTTGCACATGTATTTGGCGACACTAGTTTGAAAAACGCCAAGTTTCTTGTGAGGAGGTTCAGAGGTATGCTTATGACTTGGCACTTTTGTAACCTTCGAAGTCTTGATTCCTCTTAAACCTGAAACCGATTCTATCGCTTGAAACCTGCTTGAAAGGAACCCGTCCATATCTGACCACTTGGATATTTCTGTTTTATTTTCTACCGATTGTTCCCACAGCGAAAGGGTTTCCTCAGGTAGTTTAGTAGAACACAGATACGTAATAATAGGGTCCCAGTTTGAAATGTCAATCTGGTGACTCTCTAGGGGTGATATACAATTATTAATATCTCTTTGTAATCTCTTTATTGAGCTTCCACATTCGCTCTCAACTGTATTCAAGTTGAAGAGAATCTTCAACTGAGTGTTAACTAGGATCCTCTTATTCTCGTATCTGTCGCAAAGATTCTTCCAGGCTGTGTTAAAGCCTTCATTCGTTAAGTCGCACTTCTTGACAATTTCTTTGGCCTCACCCTGCGTTTTCTGATTCAGATAATAAAGCTTCTGTATGGGTGTGAGCCTTCGTCAAAGAGTGCTTTGGCTATCTCCCACAGTACACTAAGCTCGCTTTGCTGAATTTTCAGCGAATGTTTGGTGTGCTCACCTGTGGGAGTGCTCAGAAATTCTGTATAAAATTCAATGCCCGAATCTGCTAACCGGGTGTATGTTTCCATTTTATTTAATTTTTTCACTTATTTGCGAAATAACAACTTCACAAGAAACTTTTGGAAGTATCACTATGAGAGACTGACTCAAGAAAAGCCGACTTTCCAACCGTAAAGGTAGCACACGAAGAAAATCCTATGTCAAAGTAACCCCAAAACTATATACCCAATGTATATAAGCAGAATGCACCACCAAAATACCACCAATTCAACCAAAAAGTAATAAAAATTCTCTAATTTTCCTTCAAATTGTATCTGTACTTTCTATGTTTATTCACCCCGATTTAGCGATCTAAATGCGTTTGAAGAATACGTATGTATGCTTGTTTGTTAACAAGAAATTGCTCGCCAACCAAAAAAGTGATATGTATGTATGTATATATGTTCTTATGTACAATCGCTTTATACAAGTGCAAATAAATAATGAATATGGAAAAACACACCACTTAACTAATTAGAAATAGTGCCAAAATTTGTATTGGTTTTTAATAAATTAAATGCAAACGCGAAAGTGATTTTGTGAAAAGGAAATATTGCAAGTACCAAAGTTCGGTGCAGTGAAAAGTTTGGTTATGTAAACCGAATACAAGTGCAGTGTTGTTGTTGGTAGATTTCGGTAATAAAATGCAAGTCACCAAGGAAAATATGATTAACAAAATTAGACTATTTGAATTAATCACCGTAAAGAAACTTCTTGCAAATTGTTTCTCGATAATTCCAAAGGAAAACAAAACACTGCCTTTTTTTATGCCCGATCACACTTGTTTAATATTTAAATGGCTTTAGCGCCCACAAATGTATGTACATATATATGTGCGTGTGTGTGTCACTTAGCACTTCGGTTGCGCTTAAAACTTCAATATTTCACAAAATCACTCGCGATTTCTTAATTATTAACCAAAGAAATGCTACACAAGATAATCTAAGTGCAGTGAAATTTTACCCACGTACCTTTAATTTAAAAAATGATGATTTTATTTATTTAACAGGTGTCGGTGTTCGTGTGTGTGTTTTTGCTGTTGATGCTGGTAGCTCCTGTGATTTCTTGGTGCAAAAATTTTGTAGCTGCTGCAATATACGGCTGCTTCAGATTGGCTCAAAATCCTCAGATTGGCTCAAAATGCTGGGCGCTGGCAAGTATATGTTCAAATGTTATGGCGTTGAAGGACCAGTATGTTAAACCGGCACAACGCTTGCACAAAGTTGTGGCCGATTTAATTTATTGGAATGAAAACCAAAGTAAAACGTTTGTATTAATATTAAATATAAATTGGTGTTTATTCAAAAATAGATAAATTGGTATTAATATATATGCCGTTTAGGTCGGCGAAGTATCTCAGAAGTTGTTCGTCCATAGGGCTACATTCGCTACGTTTTCTCCTACTCAGGGCTGGCATCGAGTCAAACCCAGGGCCAGAAACCTACACCTGCTGTGTATGCCAGAGACGACTACACCACAACTCCACCTCTGTCAAGTGCAATGCTTGCGAGGGGTGGAGTCACCTCAGAGTCTGCTCAGGACTGCGGACACATCGGCAGTGGACCACGTCTTTTGTGGCCCCCTGCTGCTCTAACAGAGCAGCCTCCACGGCTAACCCCAGTCCACCTGAGCAGTCGCACACAAACACCACAGCACAACAACATAACACAATAGACCACACCACAACGGCTACAGACCACAGAACACACACAACCACACCACCACCCACTAGCCGCCGCCAACAACTCCTGGTTCCTCCTACAATCTGCACGGTATGTCAGACCTGGATATTCCGTAATGTGAAATCAGTCAAGTCTGCGCACCACGCGAGATTGGACGAGGAACTTCGTGGGACCGTGCTGCGCTGCTCGCTATTTTTTATTAAAAATTTACGCCTGCGGCGCTTTTCCCAGAAAAATCAATACTTCGATAATGAATCTTTTTAATGAAAAATCGCGCGATTTTTTATTAAAACTTTTCGGCTGCGGCGCTTTTTCATTTTCACCTATATAGCGCAAATGAAATGTGAAATAAAGTGGCAATACCAGTGATTTGAGGTTATAATAATTTTGGCAGGCGCAGTTTGTTTACTCTGTTTTATTAACGAAATATGATACAATAATTTTTAGAAGGTAGTTTCACTTCTTCTTCTTATCCGCCATGTTAGCTATATGACAGAAAACGTGTTTCGTATTTTTTGTTGTACCAACTTTTTCAAAAAAAAAAATCCAGCTTTTGACGTTGGAAAAATAAAACAAAGAAAAACCAAACATATAAGTAGAGAAATTTTCGAATATTTTGTAATAATTTTCTTCATAAAAAATTAACTGCTGCTTTCGTGGATATGGCAACACACGGAATAGATGTAAGGACACAGCTATAAGAGCCACCGCACACCACAAACTTTTTAATGATAGGGCTCGCTTGAAATATGTACAGGAAGATGTATGGAGGTGCGCACATTAACCAGCTTAATAGCTCTGACCAATAAGTTGTGGTGCAATGGAAAGACTAGCGAGCACATCTAAATTGGCGGCCGATAAAGTCCGTGGTGTGCGATGGATCTAATCCATTATAAACAAGAAATATTGCTATTATATTTTCATTTTTATGATTTTTATTCATGTGATTAGCAGTGGCAAAAATGTATGTATAAAATACGTATATTTATATTATCAGTTATGAAACATATAAATCTTTACATGTTCTGTTAAAAAATATCTAAAATAACAAGCGATAATCCCCAAGTTCTATATCGTAGCAGTGGCCACATTGCGTGTTTGTCACAGACATGGTTTATGTCAAAAATTGTGAAGTGAAACCACCTTCTAAAAATTATCGTATCATATAACGAAATATATAAAATAAAAGTGAATAAATGACCGGAGACGTTTCAATAGTGTTTTAAAAGTGGAAACTGGTTATTTAGTGCATTTTTGACGTGGTAATTGCTCATAGAAAACAACGAAATTTAACAAAAGGTTTTTGTTTATAACTTTTAAATGATTAATAATATTAGCCCTCCCCTCCAGATTGTTAATAGGGGGACCGAAGCGCGTCGTGACCCTGCTACCCTATACTAGAGAATTACCAAAAATATATTGGTGAGGTGGCTGCTTTAAGGAGAATAGAAGTGATAAATGTACGCTAAATTCCAAATTTTACAAAAAAGGGGGTATTTCAAACCCAATTTGTAAATAAATTAGTGACCAAAAATTACAAAAGTGGGTGTTAAAATAATGTGTAGACCCTTGACTACAAGTGTGTGGAATTTCTGTTGGATCGGGCCACCCCTTTGGACGGAATAGCCCGAAATAGTTGGGGGCGGTACTAAACTCCACCCTAATAGCGCAAATGAAATGTGAAATAAAGTGACAATACTAGCGATTTTAGATTATAAAAATTTTGTCAAGCGCAAAGTTTGTTTACTCTGTTTTATTAGTCAAATATATGAAATAGTAGTGAATAAATGATATTGTTTTAATAAAACAATAACGGGAGACGTTTTGGTAGTGGTAAAAAAGCTAGAAGAGGTGATGTAGCGAATTTTTGTCGGGGTAATTGCCCATACAAAACAACGAAATTTAACAAAAGTTTTTAGTTAATAACTTTTAAATGGTTAATAATATTAACCTTCCGCCCCGTGTTGTTAATACGGGGACCGAAACGCGTCGATTGATACCCTTCTCGACATTTCCGGACATTTTAAAGCAGTTGTTACCCTAAACTAGTGAGTTACCGCAAACATTTCCCAAACCTATTAATGAATCATGGGATCAGAGCTATTGTGACATGACTGTCACGACATCAGCGTTTCCCTATGGAGATAGGGCCTTTGAAATCTGATGTAATGCGATCAAGCATACATGTTGCAACCCTACAAATCACCTTATATGAATTCGCCTAAGGTAATAGATTACAAATATAAATTTACGATATTGATGCAACCCTGTTGTATCGGCGAAAGCAGCTAACTTTAAGTCTGTTAGTGAAAATAAAATAAGCGGCATTATTCCGCGTACCCTCAAATCGAACAGTCAAGTCTTGTTTTAATTTTATATTTGGATAATTGCTGGCTACCAGCGTTGGCCGGCAACAGAGCCGGTGGAGCACCAGGGCTTCGCGTGAAGTTAAGCACCAGCAATTGCAGCAGCACTGCCTAATACGGCAGCACCGAGGGAGCGCTAGGGCTCCATGCAAGAGCGAGAGTTGGCCGGCAACAGAGCCGGAGGAGCGCTAGGGCTCCACATCTTTACCGAGTGAGTGCAGGGGAACAAACAAATTAATTACAACCTCGACATGGCGACCGTGGGTCCGTCCCATTAAACGGCGGCCACCTACACATAACTAAAAGTTAAAACATGGGAAGAATTTAAATACAAAAAAAAACGTGAAATGAACTGAACTTAATTTCGAGACCAAAAATCATTACCAACAACTATACGGTGGCGGTTAACTAAATCAAAAACTTTGAAAATTATTACAAAAACACAAAAAAAAATTCTAAAAAACTACAAAAATCCAAAAAAAAAAGGTTAAAATACAAAAAATAAGAAAACATACATACACGTGCATACAGATGTGAAAAAAAACAACGAAAATGAACTTATATTAAACTAACTAAAAACTTGCAGTGCGCATACATACATAAATGTGCATATAGATGTGTAAAAACAAAAAAACAAAAAAAAATGTGGCGGTTATAATTAGCTAAAATTATATAAAAAAAATATATATATATAAAACATTCAAAAACCAAAAAAAAGCGGTCGTACCAAATTAAAAAAAAACGAAACTCTAGAAAAGTGGTAGAAAATATGAGTGGCAAAAGAACAATAAAACCAAAAACAAAAAAACAAAACTATAAAACTGCGACCGTGCTGTACCACCAGTCCTAAGCACGACATAACGGCATCGCATACACGCCAGGCCTTAACGGCATCGCAACTACGCCACGCGGTCCGTGCTGTACCACCAACGCAAACCGCTAGACCAATGCAAACCGCTATAACGTCGTTAAAACCACGCCATCTACAAGCGTCGCTATGCCAAGGCGCGACACGCAGCGGTAAACAGCAACAACAACATATATACATATCGCTGAGCAGGGTGCGATAGCAGCGTCAAGCAAATACCAACAGCTACAACTAGGACAGCACATCATTACATGGCAACATAACTACATAGCAAGCAATACGAGCAACGGTACGCAGGAAGGTGACTTCGTGGGATCTGATGGTATGAACATACATACATATGTACTTTACTTTTTACCTAAACATTTTTAAATTAAATACAACTGTACACTAAATTTGAATACAACAAAAAATTTTTCCTTATATATACTTATGTACATACTAACATACAGTTACAAAATTAAAATTGTCAATATATACTTTATCATATACATATGTACATACTTGTGTTACTGTTTCTAATGGAATTTCAGAACTACAGTCGCGTGCAAATTATTGGTATCAAACCAACTTTCCTTTTTCAAGTGTTCTATAACTTAAAGTTTTTCTGACCTTCATACATGATTTTTCTTACATTTTCGAATTACACTAGCATGTAAAATGTTTCCACGCAACTTTTCTTAAAATTTAACAATTTAAAATTTTTAATAAACAGTGCCTTGCAAAGTGCTTAACGAAAACTTTTCCAAAACGTTTAATTCAAATTTTGATATTATCAAACAAACATTTTTTTTTTCTGTGCTTCGCCGAGTGAGTGCTGGAAACTTTTTTTGAAATTTTGTATAAAATCAAACTCATCGATACATGTTTTTCTTATAAACCAGGCCGTGCCATCAGATTGCCACGTTTACAACTTTATTTTTAAAACAAAGATTAATGTCGATTGAATGCCAATTGTGAAAATTTTACTGTGCCTATAGTTGCGTACAAAATCCAACATCTTTTTGCCATAATTTAAATAAATCAAAAATTTTTTTTTAAATTTATGCCGGGTTTCTCAAATGCCAGATTTTGATACTGCATTTAAAGATTTGCGTACTGATTTTGCAAAAGTTACAAAACGTGTGTTACAAAGTCGTCGTATCTCAACAAAAGAGGGCAAGTTAGAGGAATATAAAGAATCTTTAATAAAAAGTTATAACAACATTTTAATACTAGTAAATTCGCACTTCAAACAAAGGGTTAAGCCAAAGTCATTAATTGAAAGTTTATCGCGGTGTAGATAAAAGCTACTTAAGTGTTTTTATAAAATTGGTTACAAAATAAAAGTACCAGAAGATTTCGACGAATTAATTACAGAAAACGTTTTGTATTCGGACGCAGATTCCGACGAAGAATTTGCTGACGCACGATCAACTGGCACCCTTGAAGTTTATAGTATTAAAAAGAGTCGTTCCTTGTCTTTTCTGGAAGATTTTTTGGGATTCGACGACCCCCTTACGTAACCACTAGCTCACCAAATATTAACTTCTTTCAAAATACCAACGCAAAAATGGCAACACCTGAGCAAAAGAAATCATTTATAGGTTTATGCGCCTCGATTATAAGGGAAAATTATAGTGGTGACCCGCCATCACTTGCCTCGTTTATTGATAAAATTACCCTTATTGAAGAATTATCAGACGAAAGCCTCACTACAACATTTATTGCATTTTTGAAATCCAAACTTGAAGGCAAAGCTCGCGAGTCCCTACCAACGCAAATAAGCTCAGTTAGTCAAATTAAAGAAGCGCTGTCAAACAAAATAAAACCAGGTAACTCGAAAGTTGTCGCTGGTAAAATTGCAGCTTTGAAAGTGCATAACAACAATTATTCAGATTTTGCGAAACAGGTAGAGGAGCTCGCAGATTCCCTGGAGCGTTCGCTTATTATTGAAGGAATAACACAAGCGAAAGCTCACGAGATGGCAGTTGAGCAAACAATAAATGTTTGTAGGCTCAACAGCCGTTCAGATATGGTAAAGTAAATTCTAGCATCGTCAACCTTCAGCGACTCGAAAGATGTTGTAGCGAAGATGATTGTGGAGCACGACAATATAATAAAAGAGCGGCAGGTGTTGGCTTTTAGGTCACGTCCTATACGTACAAATAATTTTCGAGGAGGTTATAGAGGCAGCAATAACTACAGATATCACAATAACAATTTTAGGTTTAACGGCAATTCAAATAGACACAGCGGCAATACTAGCTATCGAAACAACAATCAGAATAGGAATAATAGTTTCAGTAATAGACGAAATAACTACAATAATAGTAACAACAGTCAGGCTTCAAGCAGTAGAAATAACAATCAAACGCGTTCAAATACACGAAATTCCGCCAATGTTCGGACTTTAAACGCCGAAGCCCCTCAGGCGCGAACACTGGGGGAGCTAGACTTAAACAACTAACGACTTTTACAGACGAAAAATCCATTTACTGCCTATATCTCAACTATTCCGATTTCATTGAAATAAATTGTAGTGATTCTCACAAACAATGCACTTTTTTAGTAGACTCTCAAGCAGACATTTCGCTTATAAAATTTTCAAGCCTAACAAGCAAATCCGCAATAAACAGCAATAACATTATTAATATCACGGGCGTAACATCAGAAACGGTCCAAACCTTGGGCACAATAAATACAAATTTGGTAGTATCAGACATTTTCATTCCGCACACCCTTCACGTTGTAAATGACAGCTTTAACATTCCTTCGGACGGCATACTCGGAAAAGACTTTAAAAATAAACAAATGCATAATTAACTATGCAAACGATAGCATAACCATTGGTTTGGGGACAGAAAGGATCAGCGTTTCTATTTTGCACGGTACTACTCCCAACAGCTTTGTAATTCCACCTAGATGCGAAGTTTTTCGGTTATTTAAGTTGGGTAAATCCAAAAACCCTGTTTTTGTAGACGCTCAGGAATTTTGTAGTGGTGTTTTTACAGCGAAATGTATCGTTTACACGAAAAACCCGATACTAAAACTAATAAACACTACGGACGAAGTAAAATACGTAAGAAATTTCAATATTCAAACCGAAGACATAACAAACTTCAACGTTTATAAAATTAACGAACCCACATCTGATCCGAAACGCATCGTAGAACTAAAATCGATTTTATAAAAACAAGTACCCAATTATGCTAAAAATAAATTGCTTGATCTTTGCTCAAAATATTCCGACGTATTTGCCTTAAAATACGACCTTATGACTCAATGAACAACTTTTGCGAACAAAAATTGAGACTGACAGACAAAACACCAGTTTACATAAAAAACTACAGATTGCCATATTCACAGCGCGAAGAAATAAACAAACAAGTCGATAATTTATTGAAAAACAATTTAATGGAGGAAAGCTACTCCAATTATAACAGTCCTCTAATTTTAGTACCGAAAAAAGATCCAACAGGTCAAAAATCGTACCGTATGTGTGTAGACTTTCGAGCAGTAAATAAAACACTAATTGCAGACAAATTTCCGCTAGCACGTATAGACGACATTTTAGATAACCTTGGAAGAGCAAAATATTTTTCAACTCTGGATCTGTATTCTGGTTTTCACCAAATCCCGTGACATAAAAATTCTAGAGATATAACATCTTGCCTTTTGGTCTTAATGTAGCACCTAACTCGTTTTCAAGAATGATGTCTATAGCATTTTCCGGTATTTCACCTAATCAAGCTTTTATGTATGTCGACGATGTAATAGTTATTGGATGCAGTGAAGCGCACCATTTTAAAAATCTAGAAAAAGTGTTCGAAACTTGCAGAAAGTTGAACTTGCGACTTAACCCAAATATATGTAATTTTCTACGATCTGAGGTAACTTTCTTAGGACACAAGTGCTCATCTAGAGGTCTACTGCCAGATGATACAAAAATAGAAGCCATTAAAAAGTACACAAAGCCATGCGATAAAGACGCAGTGCGTAGATTCGTAGCGTTTGCAAACTATTATAGACGGTTTATACCTGACTTTGCTTCTCTGGCAGCACCCTTAAATCGTTTGAGCAGGAAAAATGTAGAATTTAAATGGGATAACTCCTGTGAGCAAGCTTTTGAAAAACTTAAATCTTCTTTAATGTCTCCTAAACTTTTACAGTATCCTGACTTTAGCAAAGAATTCATAATTACAGTCGACGCATCTAAAACCGGATGCGGTGCAATTTTAAGCCAAAACCACAACGGCAATAACTTACCAATTTGTTTTGCTTCTAAGGCTTTCAATAAACCAGAACAAAAAAAGGCAATTATCGAACTCGAACTTCTAGCAATATATTTCGCAATCAAGCAATTTCGGCCATACGTTTATGGCACACACTTTACTGTAAAATCTGATCACCGACCATGAGTTTACCTTTTTAATATGAAATACCCTTCGTCAAAACTCTCGCGAATAAGCCTGGAACTTTCAGAATACAATTTTACAATACAATATATAAAATGCAAAACAAACGTTGGTGCGGATGCACTATCACGAATCACAATTGACGAACTTAAAGACACAACAAAACATATTTTAGCAGTAAAAACTAGATCGATGACAAAACAAAACGTAGAAATGCAACCACGGTACGAAGAAAATCACACAAATAACTCCACAGTACAAGTTTACGACAAATTTTCTTACAATTTTTCAAAAAACATTCCACGGATAAAAACAAAAATTACTTACGGTAAAAATTATGAAATTTCAAGTATTAATATATGTGCGCATTTAAAACATCGAAAACTCGAGTTAATCAATTTTGAGGTTGTTAACAAAATATCAAATTTAGATGAGCTACTTTTCAGGCTTCAACATCAAGCCGGCATTCATAACATTAAAGAAATTGAATGGCAAAAAAATGATTCATTCTTTGAACAATTTTCGATTACAGACTTAAAAATTAGTGGAAACAAAGTTTTAAAATCGTTACAAATTATACTAACAGACCCTGTGGAAACAATAACTGAAGACGACAAGAAACTTAAACTCATGACAATTTACCATAACGACCCGATATCAGGCGGACATTGCGGAAACAAAAAACTCTATGCAAAATTACGTACAAAATACTATTGGAAAAATATGACACGCGATATTGCTAATAAATTCGTAAAAAGCTGTGAGAAATGTTTATTAAATAAAGTAAAACCCAAAATTAAAGAAAATTTAGTACTAACCCCAACGCCTTGCAAGCCCTTTGACGTTGTAGTTATAGACACAATAGGACCCTTGCCTGAGTCCATTAATGGTAACAGGTTCGCAGTAACCATTATATGCGACTTAAGCAAATATTTAGTAACAATAGCCACACTGGATAAAAGCGCAAAAACAATAGCCTCTGCAATTTTTGAAAGCTTTATTTTAACATAGGGCATTATTAACACTATAAAATACGATTTGGGCACTGAATTTAAAACTGAACTTTTTTCCGAATTAACCAAACTTTTAAAAATCCAGCACAATTTCTCGACAGCACATCACCATGAAACCGTTGGTACAGTTGAACGAAACCACCGTGTCTTTAATGAATATTTACGCGCGTATTTAAATGAAACTTGGTCCGATTGGGACGTTTATTTGAAATACTTCACATTTTTGCATAACACAACAACAAGTTCTGTATTTGATAACAAACTTTCACCATTTGAATTAGTATTCGGTAGAAAAGCAATTTTACCAACCGAATTACAAAATGTAAAAATTTTCGATAATTATTCGAAAGAAATCAAATACAGAATGCAAAAATCACACGCGCTTGCAAAAGACAAACATAAAATTCGAAGCCAAACGGTATATAACAAGACCGCGCGTCCGTTAATAGTTAATTTAAATGATACGGTGTTAGTTCAAAAGGAACCACGCGATAAACATACAAACATATATGAAAGTCCACACGTCATAACAAATATTGACGGAGTAAACGTAACAATTTTCGACAAAATAAGAAAAAAAGAAAAAACAGTACACAAGAATAGAGTCCATAAAATAAAATAAAACCAATTTTCTTATATACATATGTAAATACGTATGTATAATTACTTTTAATTTTTCTTTTATTACAAAAAAATTTTACAAAAATAAATACCAAAAATCTGAAATGTACAAATTATGAAATCTAGCTCAAAAGAAAAAAAAACAAACAAAACAAACTTTTATAAGTATTTATATATATTTTCCATAAAACTGTTTATTAAGAATTTTTCACAAAAATATGAATTGGATTGTTAAACCAAAAAGCATTTTTTCATGCATTGTTAAAATCAAATTTCAAAAATCTTTCAACAAATACTATGTATATATATAGATAACCGAAACTTGAATTTCCATTTTTTCAAATCCAATTAAAAACATATTTATGTATATTAAATAAACTCATAAGTCATAGTTACTTATCAATAGCATACTTATCTTTATTTTACAATACTATACTTTGCCAATTTTACAAATATTAATAAAAATAAGTTATATTAATTAAGTAAATACAAAAGCTTTTATCTAAATATTTACCATAACTTAAATTGCTATGAACGAACGAATATAAGGGGGAGGAATATTCCTCAATCAAATCCAAATTCGTTCCTTCAAAACAATTTAATTCTAAATATAAATTTTGGGGCAAGAAGAATATGGCAAAATTGATCACCTTGCCAAATTCTTCTTTTCCCAAGGAGGGTGATTTAATGCGATCAAGCATACATGTTGCAACCCTACAAATCACCTTATATGAATTCGCCTAAGGTAATAGGTTACAAACATAAATTTACGATATTGATGCAACCCTGTTGTATCGGCGAAAGCAGCTAACTTTAAGTCTTTTAGTGAAAATAAAATTAGCGGCATTATTCCGCGTACCCTCAAATCGAACAGTCAAGTCTTGTTTTAATTTTATATTTGGGTAATTGCTGGCTACCAGCGTTGGCCGGCAACAGAGCCGGTGGAGCACCAGGGCTCCGCGTGAAGTTACGCGCCAGCAATTGCAGCAGCACTGCCTAATACGGCAGCACCGAGGGAGCGCTAGGGCTCCATGCAAGAGCGAGCGTTGGCCGGCAACAGAGCCGGAGGAGCGCTAGGGCTCCACATCTTTACCGAGTGAGCGCAGGGGAACAAACAAATTAATTACAACCTCGACACTGAACTCGTACTAAAACCCGTAGCAAAAGAACCCGTACAACTCTCTTATCAAAAGAACCCATACAA
>NW_023462340.1:0-19618 GCF_013731165.1 Rhagoletis pomonella
TACATACTTTTATTTTTGTATTAGTTTGTTTTTGTGCTTTACTTTTCTTTTGGAATTTTTCTCGACTTTTGCATTTATATGTATGTATTATTCACTTTTTTATCATCTGATGAGCGAATGTTGAACGCTTAGGAGCAAATTATCTCATTGGCGCTATTTTTAGCCAACTACGCTCGTTCGCTGGAAAGTTTGTGTAATATTAAGTGTTGCCAGGGTGAATTCAGATATCATTGCAAGGGAGTACATATGTACATATGTATGTATGTACAAACATAAGTAGGAATAAATTAAAAGATTGTATATATTTTTTTTATATATATAAATGTGTATGAAAGCAAATACTTCAAGCACGTGTAGACGCCTGCGTGGTTGGAATTACATAAGTATGTACATATGTACATGAACAAGATTTTTGAGAGTAGGGATTCCAAGCCAACATTTATGATAGTTAATAGCAATTAATTTATTTATATACATACATACATACATACATATGTATGCATGTTAATGCTTGTAATACACGTTTGCACTTACCAGACGCAGCCGACTGCACTCTTCAATTAGCACTTCAATCAGTTGGCACTTCAATCACAAAAAAATTGTTTTACTCTTCAATTCTTCATTGATATATCTACTAATTAGATTGGTTTAAGTCACTTGTATGCAATATAAATACTTAACCACCATTAATCAAAACGATTCAGCCGTATCTTTAACATGATTCAATAATTAAAGGTTAGATAATTATTGCTAGCCGCAGTTTGACACTCCCTTTCAAAAGGTTGCATTTACGAAGTACTGAGAAAGGGGAAGAATGAAATCCCTTGGTGCGAATATGGTATCTCGTAGAAAAGTACACAAAGTAGGCACTTAGTAGTGAAATACCGCTTCTGAATTTTAATGTATTTGCAATAAATTTGGCATTTTATATGAAATAGTGAAATCAATATTAAGATGTCTGCGTGAACTATGTAATTTATGTGCTATTTAGGGGTACAAAAATTTCAAAAGGTCTCAAAATTAAAATAACGTTAAATAAATAAATATCGAATTTATAAACAATTTTAGTTTTCATCAGTTCGATGTGCTTTATATGTTTAGGTATACAAATAAACATATCCAGGCGGGTTCTGCAATTCACTTCCAAGTGAATTTTAATCAAGCTCGCTTTGAATTCAAATTGGGAGGGGTTGAAATTGTACAAAAACCTATGATTCCTATTTCACATGAAAGCTACTCTTTTTCAAGTAAATTTTCAAAGAAGCAACACGGTGAGACTGCTAACGGAGCGGTGCGAGAGAGACAAATGTCAGTGTATCTAACCTTTAATTATTGAATCAGGTATCTTTAGTAGATTTCTAAGGAAGAATTTTAAGAGTGTGACGATTTTTTTCTGATAAAAGTGCCAGCTAAAGAGTACAGATGTTTGCCTCTGAACGTTTTCTTGGACTTCTGAACTGTAAAATCTCCCAGAATATTTATGTAATAAATGCAATTTAATTTAGGAGAATATAAAAATGTTGAATATTTCTGTAAAAAGAGGATAAAGAAATTATAAAATTATGTACAAGTGGATATTATTGTGTGTCGGCAAACAATCTAGATATTCTTCCATAAGCGTTCATTTGCTCTTGGGCTACGCAATTTTTTTCGCTTCATATTTTTGGAAATTTCTATTAACTCAATGATGTGCTACTACGAAAAAGTGGATTAAAAAGGGAAATAAGTATGTGAAATTAATAGAAAAAATGGATGCGGAAGTGATGCAGTAGCTCTTGGCAACTGTTTTAACAGAAGATTTAATGGGGTGAAAATCAGCCGAAGGAAAATTAGGCCAGAAATAGAGCACTAACTAGAGGATGGGCGTCAGTTACTATAGTAACTAATATTTTTTTTTGCATTATGCTGTATGTATTCACATAAAATACTCGTATACATGTGCATATGTATGTATGTATAAAAGGAAACCGTGGGCTTACGTACATACTTACAAGCACGCAAATTAAAGCCACAAATTAATTTTCTTAGATGTGTTGATTGTATTTAATATGTACGGCAGTCAGAGCAAAAGTTGTGCTAAAATTAGGTAGATAAATAATAAACATTTGTAGTATGTAGAACATTTTAAAAAGTTCGGAATTCAAAAAATATTGCTAAATTCTCAGATTGATACCTTTAAAATACTATTTAATTGCATATCGACACCTGAGTGGAAGATCGGCCTATCTCGGCAGCCAGTTCGAATACGCCATATCTCGGAAAACTTTTCAAAAATGCCCTACTTAAGAATTTGATTGAAGAACGCCCTATCTCAAAAGTTGATTGAAGAACACCCTCCCTCAAATGAAAATGTATCGAAAATGGGTTGAGATAGGTCGTTTTTGAATCGACAGCTGAGATAGGTCGACATTTCACTCAGGTGTCGATATACTATACATCAATCGGTTGCTGGAAGATTGTGATAATCTAAACATACAGAAATGCATGCCAGTTGGATTTGACTGAGCTGACTAAACGCCCATATTTCCAGAAGCAGGCCACTTGACATCGGGAGTGCCTCGAGACTTTCTCTAACCGGGAGTAATTCCCCGAGTGTTCCCTGTCTTGTCAGCTCATTGGCCGTGCCAATTAAGCTTAATAACGTAGTTATCCGATGCAGTCTATTAGGAAGTCAAACAATCCCTCACCATTTTCGAACGAACCATCAAGGAGTCAAGAGTCTTGATACCTGCTTGGCTGTCGGAATAGATAGTCATCTCTTTAAAAGGTACTGCACTAGAGGACAACCAATTCGAAGCTTCTTATATTGCAGCTACCTTTGCTTGGAAAACGCTACAGTGATTCGGTAGGCTGAAATTCAGGTTATTCGCAGCAAACTCTCGCACTTGCCTTACCATTGAGCTTCGATCCGTCCGTAAATATATTTTCAGGACGTCAATTCCAGATGCTGCCTTGTCTAGTACATTCCATCAGACGAGTACCTCATATAATAAAATTGTCTTGATTACAGTTTCATAAGCCAATGAACTACTTTTGTCGAGAGACCCCAGTGCTTGCCAAAGGCCTCCTATGACAATATAGGGCTTTTAGCCTCCTTTACTCTCTATTTCTTTGGATATTCATGAATGCTTCCTATCAAGGATCAAGCCCTGGCGGAAATTCGGTAACATATACATCCAATTAAAAAGAACAAGCTTACTATCTAAAACCATCCAAAATTGTAATCCAAATTTGTAATTGTTTTTTTTTTTTTCGAGGGAGAAACCACCGCAGGCCTGTGTAATGGACGAAAGTACACCACTGATTCGTGTATCGTCCAAGCCGACAACAGTTTTAAAATTAGAGAATATGCATGCCCATGAAGAAACAAATGTATGCAAAAATATCGACGTACATTTTTTTTTTTGCGAATCGAAGGCGGCTAGTACGTTACCGCTTCGCGCTGGAAAACTTACGGCTGCACTGGTTTAAACTGGTAACACTATAGACCTTATAACCTGTTAATGTGCGATTTTTGCAAGCCAACCAGCATAACTTAACTGAACCTAAACAGTTTTGCGATGAAATCAAACTTTGAAATTTAAGAACGTAATAAGTCTTCAGTAGAAAAATTTGCTTTATTCTCATTGAATTGGGCTGCCTGTTATTTGTTTAATTTATATCGACTCTACTTTAATTTGTCCCTGAACAACGATGCCACTTATAAAAATGATTAATATGAAAGCTAGCTAGTTGGCAGGAGAGTTCTTACTTACTGAGATTTCCGTCGCAAGAAATAGTTAAGCGCACTTTGTAATATAAGTAGATATATTCATAAAACAAATAAATATACGGGTATATAAATGTAAGTAAATAAATATGTTACAGAAGCAGTCAGGGCGTTCAGTCTTCGATGAGTTGGTCGATTTTCTTTTCTGGCCAAGTAGCCCAGTAATCCATAAATTGTATGCAGATTTAAATAGGCCCATAAAGTCATTTCAATAAATTAGCGAATTTCTGTGCAGAGCAAACAAATTAAGTTAATGGCATTGAAAGGCAACTCAGCATAAAAAGGGGAAAAACTATGTATTAGCCCAAAACAGTGGTGAAGAGAATACCGTAAATTTTTTTTTTTGGAAATTTGTAGTGCTGATGGTGGCACTGACGACGCACAGTGGTGTGCGTTAAGAAATAAGTCAAAGTCTGCAGATCTTCTACTTATTTTAAATATTACATGTAGCAAATACTATGTCTATTAGAATAGGGACTGAAGATCAAGTGCTCCACCGCAACTCTGTTTTAGGAAGTAAGTATATGCAAGTTCTAAGAGAGGGGGTAATACCAACAAGTGCGGTTTTTAACAAAAACTTTAGAACCCTTGTAAGGCTACCTTTTCGGAAGCAATATATAGTTATTATATTAATTCCAAGATTACAATACATTTATATTCTGTTGGACTTATTCATGAAAAATAAGATAGGTTTAAAGAGCTTTATAAAGTGACATTTTCATACAAACTTTCGATTTTATTTCTTTGTTTTTTATCTTGGATAAAAAAAAACATAATTATGAAATATGAAATGGTTATCTACATACATATATTTTAAACATTTTCTGCCACTTTTAAAGGCTACAAGTTTTTCGGACCTGCCCGGTTTTTTAAATATACGTTACCTTAGAACTTGATGTCTTAGCATCGATTGTATATCACTTCCAACTGCACTTTTTATGGTAATCATGAATTCATGCATGATCCTTGTATGCCATTTTTAGGCTTTTTTGAGACAAGGTATGTATATGCGTTAAAATAAACCGGTTTTGCCAAGTATTTGAGTGCTCTCTTAGTGAAATGTTCCTCGGTGCACTTTATATGGCATTTTCACGGCGTTTTAGAGGTTAGATTAGTATGGGAGGTATGCTTTAAAATATATCCGTCACACCCATTTTTTGTTGTTTTCTTGATTTAAATCCATAAATGTTACACACGAAATATTCAAGCTTTACGCCAACTCTGTCTAATTTTTTCCAAAAAACGTATGTACCACTATGCGACGCACAGTGTGCTCTTTGAACACTCCATGCGAACTAATCATAGCGTTTTCAACAGAAGCAAAATTTTGATGTGAAAAACTTGTTTGAAAGTGATTGTTATTCCATTGCACGGAAAAATACTACCATTGACCCACAATTACTCATTGACCTTAAAAAAGATTGTCAAAAATAGTGTTCTTCGAAAAAACTATGTAAAATCCACTGGATTTGTTCCAAAAAAAATTTCTTTTTTAAGAAGAGAAACACGATTCCACTGTCTAAATTCGAAAAAAGCCCTCAATCTGAGAAATGCATTTTTTTTTGTTTATTTACATGCAGCTGTGCATCCTTATCACAATTTTATTTTACTGCAAACTGTAGTGCTGTTTAAGGTCTTTCAGAAAGGGCCTAGAGATTTCTACCTTGGCTAATTAAAGGTCTTAAATAGCACTAAAACGCTCTTGTTGTTCGAGTTATATAAAATTATGTGACGGATTCACAGCTGCATGCAAAAAAAAAAATGCAACACATAATTCATTTTTAAAATTGAAGGTTTACAATTTTTTTTCGCTTTTTAAACAGTGAATATAAGTATAATAAAACACAATTCTTTTTTTTCAACAAATCTGGTGGATTTTGATATTGACAGATTTTCTTAAGGTCAGGAAGTAACTGGGCTCAATGGCAATATTTTCCCCTGAAAGGCAATTACATTAGCTTTATTTTGTTTCGTATCAAATTGTTGCATCTGTCGAAAGCGTTGCGATTAATTCGCATGGAGTATTCAAAAAGCACACTGTGCGACGCCTCGGCGGCGTTTGTGACTTATGTGACACTAGCAACGGAATTACAAAATCAGATGTACATATGTACATATGCAAGTAAATAAGAATCGCATATTACTTATTTACATATGTACTTATTTAAGTAGATATGCCTACACTCTTTACTTCTTTACCGCTTTACAAAAAAAAAACTGACAACTTTTATACAGTTTACAACTGACTCACAACCCCACCGATTAATGGCATGTAAGTATGTGTGCTTATATACACTGAAAACAAAATCTGCGTAAATATAACAAAAACTACATATATTACGAAATTTTTCGTCATTCTGTGGCACGAACTTTTTTTTTTTTAATTGTGCAAAACCGTTTTTGTACATACTACAAAAATATGAGACATCAGATCAGAAATGTTTGTAAAATGCACAAAAATCTTTTACAAAAACCTGCGGTTGTTGCTTTCATTTATCACACTGTAAAAACCATAGTACGCGTTATAATACAACACTTTTATAATATTTTTATTGTAAATTTAAAGCATTTTTGTTTACCAACGCTTAACATTAATGATAAATATATAATGAAAGCGTTGTGTTATCATTTGAGCTAGGATTTTTATAGTGTGTGAATAAGCGTATACTTTTCATCTTTAAATTAAATATGAAATACTTTCAAAACTTGTTTAAAATGGCCAAAAACGTGTATAGGACAGCTAAATTTTAATTGAAAAATACGGTTATAGGCAGATAAATGCGCTATTCATCCGCCCATAGTTTTATGGTGAATTTCTGTTACAAAAAAAAAAAACATTGTTGATTCTCTTTTTTCACTGGAGTACAATTCAATAAATTTTCATTTTCTTTAATTTGTATTCCGATTAGAGGACGCTGAGGCGTAGTGGTTAACAGTGCGTGCTACCATTCCGCATGGCCTGGGTTCGAGTCCAGTTTCCGACCAACATCAAAAAAACAAACACTGTTATGCAAAAGTAAATTGCAAAAAGCAATAAGGTTATCAATGGGCTCATTTCTGGTTCCAATTTTAAGGATACGTCTAGCCACATCACATTCAGATACGGAGGAAAATTCAAAAGGTTCGCTGGAATACGTAGTCGAAGTAGGATATGGGGCGAATTGTGACATACAACCATTAGACGAGGCACTACAAAGAAACAAATCATTCACACATTCAACATGTAACATACACTCACTTCTGTCCTTGGTGTGTACCTAGGGATTTTTAATATTCCGCCATAAGTTAGAGGGTAGAGAAGGATCGAATTTGACTGCAAAGAATTTCCGCTTTTCTGCCTTAACTGCCAGGGTGGCTTTATTTCTAGCTACACGAAAAGCATCCCAATTTTTTTTCTTGTACGGTTTCTTGAGAGCTGAATACTGGACTTATTTATGTAACTACATGCGTACTCCCATTTAAACGCATATTCGCATAATTCACTGCTTTTCCTGTTTCCGCATCACCGTTGTAATTGTAGCGGGTGTTCTGGATGAAACTTTAAGTGTAACATCTCCTTTGTTAAAAAGTTGCCAAACCGGCGCTGAATTTGCACAAGCTTTCACACAGAAGTTTAACTATATAAATATTGGTTAACTCCATTAGAAGTTTGTGCAAATCGTCTTCGTCGAGACGCCGTACTCGACAACTGGCGGTTTCCCTCTTTTCTCGAATGTATTGCATCTGCAATTTACATACACACATCCATGCAGAGTACTTAAGTATGCTTACATATGTACAGTGGGCAGCAGAAATGAGTACACGGTTATTTTTGTAAAATATTTGTAAGGCTTTTAGAGTTGAAATTTTTTCGTTATTTCATCATAAAAATATGGTTCATTCTTTAACCAAAACCATATAAATCTAACTTTCGCAATTTAAACAGAGCTTAGAAAAATTTAAAAAATTTTCATTAAAATTTCAACTTTTTAATCTGAACTTTTTTGAGTATGCAGTTCGGTAGCTTATTAAATTTTAATAAAACAAATACTACCAAAACCATGTAAATCAAACTTTTAAACAGGGCTTAGAAAAATTTAACAAATTTTCATTACAACTTCATACTTTTAAACCGATTTTTTTGTTTAATTTTTTTGAGTATAAAAATTAAAAAAAAAGTTGAAATTTTTATGAAAGTTTGTTAAATATTTCTAAGCTCATTTTAAAAGTTTGGTTTATATCATTTTGGTTAAAGCATGAACCATATTTTTATGAACAATTAACAAAAAAATGTTAACTCTAAAAACCTTGCAAATATTTAATAAAAATCACCGTGCACTTATTTCTGCTCCCCACTATACCTATATGTAATATGCAGATGGGAAGTCAGCTAATTTAGAACTAGTAGCTTTCACTGCAGGGTTGTAGCTATTGGAATATGTGTCGAGTATCTGTTACATTATCTAGTAGCCAAATACTTTTTATATCCGTATAGATGTCAATCATGCATTTATGTATGTACATATATAGTTATATACCATGCGTACATACATATATAAATACTATTGTATAAATATTGTATAAATGTATCTATATATGCATAGTAATACGTAAGTAAAACATTGTCTAGGTATTTACATACCTATGAATATACACGATTGTCAGCTGATATGTGTGGAGGAGTGTATTTAACTAACCGACATGCAAAATGCCTAGCATCAACAGTTGTAGGCAACGGAGATTGCGGGGGCGTATGAGTAACTAAATAATAGCTGAGGCGGTAATTTGTGTGTGAACATTACCAAAAAGGCGAGTATGTAAAACGCCCTTTCGATAAAATGCCCGATAAAATGTTTAAGTGGTGTTTCTGTTCGAATATTTTTCACATTCCATTGCTACAAGCGAGTATACTTAACATCTGCGCTGCTTGTTTGCTGATTGATTATAAACAGTCGAACAATTAAAGCCTTTTTACTTGACTGGTAATGCTTATAAAATTTTATAGAGTTATTGCTTTTAGCCTACGTACATATATATACATATGTACATATATGTATACTTACATATAAATACGTTCGTATTTGCATGTATGGCTTGCGTGTGCAAGCCTTAAGATATATTGTTTAGGTAAATGTTTGCCCAAAACGATCGGCGTGCTTTGATTACTTGAAAATCTGTGATGTCATCAAGTGCTGATGTGTATAACTAGTCTGTAAATCTTAGTTTATAGACACGCATGTTCGCTCAAGTATGTATGTAAGTACATATGTTAATGAAATGAAGAAAAAAATTAAGTGCACATACACATACATACATACATGAAGACAGCTAGAAAATTTAGATAAATCTCTAATTATACTGGGTACACGACTGTGTTCTTAAACAGCTTCTCATAAAGCACGCCACAAATCGGAGGAAAAGCTCGGCCAAATACCACCTTGTCCGACTCCCTAATAATTTCTGTGTGGCTTATATTTACAGTTTCTGAATTCAACTAACGATTGACGTCCACACAGACACCTGGTTATCCGCCATTTCGTATTATCTGGAAGAAAAGAGTGTAGTGTGTCTTGGCAGAAAATCGCATGTTTGGCCGTGTCGAATTCGATAGACCTACCGACGTTGGTACAAACTATAATCTACAAATGAATTGTGTGCTATAGCGTCCAATGCTTAGGTGGCGATGGGCAGTTTCCTGAATCCTTGCAGGTGTTCGCTTAGTTTTAGATGTTTAGCGATGCTGGGCAGTCATGGGAGGGGGATGGGTTTTTGTGTGATTCAATTGCGTCCGCCTTCAGGGTGGACAGTGACACGTCGAAAGCCACTCTGATCAGGTCGAACCTCGCGGGGCCTAGCCTACCATGAACTGCGTTCTCTTCTCTGTTTATAAAAAACACGTCGATGTGCATCGGAAGCAGAGTTTGTTGGCCTTGCGTAGCGCACTATGGCGGGTGTCGACACTTTCCGGATGTGCAAGGAATTGCCGGCTAATGAAGCGCATGGACGGCCGAGGGTCTGATAAAGAAATAGTGCTGAAAGTAAGGTCAGCATTGTGCTAATGGTTCGCCAGATTAGAAAGAGGTGTTCCTGTTGAAGACGGTTTGCTTACTCCGCTTGTAGGTCCACCTATAAATTCATAGTTGTGGTGGAAATAATATAGAAATTATATAAAAGTGCAATTTGCTTTAAATTTTAAATTGCCGACCAAATTTAATTTATTTGTCGCTATAATAAGAGAAGATTTCCGACAACTTGAAATTTCTATTTAAATTTATTTTTTATTAGAGAACTTTCGTCCTTCGGTTAAATTAAAGTGCAATATTTGTCTAAATTTTCTTTCTACATTGTTTCACTCACAACAAAATAGCTGGCAAGAATTCTAAGCTTTAACGCGAAGCATATTACCATTAACATACGTAAGTACAACTTTCTTGCTAGACATTTTTTACTTTCCGAAAATAAAAGAGTTGAAGGGAGCCATACAGAGCTACGCACAAAAATCGCCACTAAAGCGCTTAAATAAATATGATTACAGTAAGTGAAAACGATATAACTAACCATGAAAAAATAAATAAAACGCTGAAAGAGTGGGCACATTTTTGAAAATCAAAGCCAACAACTAAACTAAACCAAAGGCTAAACCATTAGCTCAGCCCCATAACGACCTGCACAATAACCAAAAAGTGAGGACGACAACCGTGATATAAAAAACAAAAATAAAAGAGATGAAAAGAAGCGTAAAAGGCACAATTTTGGAAAAAGGATACGTAAACGTGCAAAAAGGATGCCGACGCAACTATTGGCAGTGACGCCAAGAAAAAGTTTAGCAAAAAGTAAAATTAAGTTAAACTTACTTTTTTAGAGTGCCGCAGACATAACTACATACATACATACATACACATGCCTGTGTGTTTGACAGCAGCGAGGAGTTAACTGCTGTTAAAGCACACACACACACTCGGCCACGTACATACATACACCCACCCGCATAGATAGTCTGCGGCGTGATGCGTCGCCTTGCTGGTGCTTCTAGGGATGAGAATGCCAACGGTATAAATGTGGTAAAAGGGCTGCTGCGGCGCATCCTTCGTAACGGTGATAAAAGGCGCCAGTCCGTCGCACGTTACCGTGTGTGCTGTCGCGTCATCAACGAGTTTGCCTGTCTAGTTTTTCGTTTTACTGATGTTTTAGAACCTGTTTTTTTTCGTTATCTTTTGTTGGATTTTTTTTTTCTGTTTTTGCATCACTTTGCTACTGTTTCTCTTTCCCACTTATTTTGGGGCGATTCGCTTAGTTGCCTTGTCGGCGGAAACACAAACGCCCATACTATGCCTTTCAAGGCCGGAGGAGTGTGTGGCGGCGTTTGTACGTTGACAAACTCATAGAGCAGGTGATGTTAGATTTGTTTGTTTGTATTCTTCGTCAGCAATGTGGCTCCAGTGTTTCGTACCTTGAAAACTTTTCACAGCTCCCCCTCTGACCTATGTCTAGTCATCGAAGTCGATGAATCGTTTACAATTGAAACATTCTCTCTCTGCCTTCTTGTTTTTTTTTTTGTTGATATTCGAAGCCCTTGCCGCTTTATTTCTTTACTATCCCCGCACGCGCTCGCTGACAGCTCTTTGCCACACAGTATTTATGGTTTATGTCATAAAATATGAATTGACAGTTCAAATGTGAGCAGTGGCAGCAGCAAAAACCAGCAGCACAACAGTGGCACAGCCAACAGTGGGAATGTTGCGGCGGGAGTTAGAGCGGCAGCGCAAAAGCTACGGCAGTCCAATTAGCGCAGCAGAAGCGTGGCATTTCTTTGGGTTTCTTGTAAGAAAAGCAATAAAAAAGTCGGCAGACAATTGAAATGTCTTCACTAACTGGCGCAGTAGAGTTGATGGTGTGGCGGGAGAGTAGTTGAATACAAATCACTGAATGGTAGACATGGACTGGAACTGTATGTTGTCGCAACGCAGCGGTTTCAATTGCTTACAAATTGTTACATCAGCGATGATGTATAAAAATGAAGTCAACTCACCCTCTCGTGGAACCGTTGAATGTACTATCAGCGAAAGAGGGGATGCGTATTGCAAGCTCAGCAATGCCAGTTGAGGGTTTTTTCAATGGTTACTGCTCGATAATTGTGCGACAATCGAGCTTTATTTTAGTTCGTTTTGAAACAAATCTGCAAAGCATTGATCTAACTGTCAAGACGTTGTTAAGAAAATATACAGTACTGGGTGATTCAATAAGACCGCAGAATTTCTTTTATAAATAAAATTCCAACGACGGGCGCCGGTGTCCTCATCGCAAAACACGCCATGCTCAAAACGCACTTCTTGCACAACGACCATTTTCATAAAAACGTTTGGATCAGTTTTCCACAGGCAGTAGTACCAATTGTCTGAAAAATAACAAACTAAAAAACATTACAATCAAAAAAAACTTGTTGTGAAAGATCAATCTAATCATTTTGGTCGGGGGCCGAAAACAAAGGGTGTGATCAAAAGTGAATTTCGTTCTCGTAGTTTGTTTCCAAGAACGCTTAAAAACACAAGAACGAAAGTGATGACAAAACTGTAGAGAACGTTCTCAATGGGAATTATACAAGAAAAAAACTCTTGGCACCTTCCCAAAGATAACAAAATGCGAACAATACTTTCGAGAATATTTCTAAGGGAAACAATGGGGAAAAAAGGCTCCGGAACGTTCTGGAAAAGTATAGCATGCGAACAAGAGTCTAAGAGACTTTCTGATAGAGTACGACCGGGAAGAAACCTCCTATGGTAAAATTAATCAAAAATGAACTGAAATTTTAATAATAATTATGCATATTAAGTCAACGAAAGACTTAAGAAACTAACTTTTCTTGCACAGAAAATGAAAAATTGTTACATAAATAAACAGTGCCTCCTAATGATAAAGGATACAGAAGTTGAAATGATTCAGCTTTCCTCTGGCTAAGAATTAACAATCGTTATTTTAACTAAAACGATTTTTCATCCCAACACTCAGATGGCCCTCTCATTCTTATCACTAAGTTCACAAAACTTTTGTACTCGTTTTGTTCTCTTGCAGAAGGTTCCCCAGACGTTTGTGTTTATTTTATCTTCCGGGATAACGTTTTCGGCAGTTTTGTTCTCATTCTATTCTTTTTGAGAACGTTTCCGGCAGTTTTGTTCGCATTTTGTTCTTTACGGAAACGTTCCCGAAGCTATTTTGTGGGAAGGTTCTTGATATTACCTACATTTTGTTCTCATACAGAACTAAACCAGAACCGGAAAGAGTTCACTTTAAATTATTGAATAAGTAATCTTTTTAAAACTCGGCTTTTTAACAATATTTTCTTCTTTTTTTTCATTTCTAGAATTCCATTCGTCACAATCTATCGTTGCACAATCGATTTATGCGCGTCCAAAATGAGGGTACTGGCAAATCGTCTTGGTGGATGCTTAATCCGGATGCGAAACCGGGTAAATCAGTGCGTCGGCGTGCCGCTTCTATGGAAACGTCGCGCTACGAGAAGCGTCGGGGGCGTGCCAAAAAGCGCGTGGAGGCTCTACGTCAGGCGGGCATTACCGGTCTGAACGATGCGACACCATCGCCCAGCAGTAGCGTGAGTGAAGGTTTGGATCACTTCTCGGAGAGTCCATTGCACAGGTATCTATTAACTTAGAGTCATGAATATTATATGCTTTAATAAAAAACTTAGTGCAAAATTGCAGTAGTTGCCGCAGTATTTTTGAAACAATTCCATTCGCTTTTTTGCCTCTTTAGCCTAACATTTAGAAAATTAATTTTTTTAGCATCTTGGCAGAAATATTATTCGGTTTTGAAATATTTACACTATGATTTAAATTACCATTTTAATATTGGTTTCTTGCAATGATAAGTTCTTTTTGCAAACTAAATACAAGCGAATGTGGGAACAAGCATGTTATAGCAGCTTTACAATAGTTGCCAAAGCACAAGTTTAGTTGAAAAATTTTATGTGCATATCTGCGGCATTTCGATGATACAAATTAACTAAATTTGGATTAAAACAGAATAAGTCTCGTTTAAAGGGTTTTACACAGACCGAGTCACTGAAAAAGGAATAAAACACAATCTAACAGCTATCAATCTACATCGGTATACCAAAAGGTATACACAGAATAAAGTTTGGAAAGCTCAACTGTGTTGTACAGAAAGCTTTAAGAATGTGTTCGGTCTGTGAGCCAGCATGTTAGTAATGGAAGATTAAGCTTCTATTAAAAGTACATCTTAAACTAAGTCTAAGGCTAGTTAATCGTTAAAATACTATTTGGCTACCCAATTAAATATTGTTTTAAGAAAAATTGGCTCAACTCGAGATAAGTTGTTTTATTAAAATGCTACAGATATGTACTTAAAATAGTAGTTAAAGTAGAAAGTAGATATAAATCATTTTCCAAGTGCGTAATTTCTAGATATTTTGATTCCAGCGCCATCTATGTTTGCAGAATCAGATGTTATCATAAGATTAATGCCCGTTAATACAGAACGTACAATAGGCACGTATTCTCTAGATATCTCGACTCTCTACATCAAATCTAAAAGTCATGTGACTTACAGTTTCGAAGTTACAACTGACTTAAATGCCACGCATATTGGATGTTCCGCTCCCCTTCTATAAACTCATATGTATAAACCATGGAATGGAATTGTGGGTGGCTGGAAAAACTAACAACAATTTTTCCAAGCACTCAGGTCTTGCCCATTGTTGTTAAGGACAAGAGATAGGATTTATGGGAAAGGGATGTAAAGGTGCGGTGGGAATTCATGGCAAACTTACCAGACTCCTTTAGAAAAAGAATGTATCTCGTCCATTTTCAATACAACCGACTCAAAAATGTACCATCTATGTCTGGCAAAGGCCGGATGGTGGCAGCGAAAATGCAAGATGTACACAGTGGCTCCTCGGTACTCTATGATGACCATATGTCGCCCCCAAGGATTGTGCCCCGAAATCAGTCCTAGAAGGGCGCTAGATCCTTGTCTGAGAAGGAATTTTTCTACCACCCTGTCAGACCTTTTCAGGAAGCACTTGGTTGTTTTGCAGGCGTCAATACCACACCAACGCCCCTCATGAGTTTTATTTATGACTCCGGTCAAACTGAAGTCTCCAAAGAATCGCAGTTCTCAATTCATTAGATAGTTCGTTGCCTTGAATACCGTAGTGTCTTGGCACTAATTTTAAATTCATTCCACCTTCTAACGGAGTTCCGCCTCCACTTACATTCCTGGACTATCTTTGAAGAGGTGTTAGCACTTTCCAGGGCCTTTAGAGCAGCTTCGCAAAAACTTCCAATTGAAAGACAGTAAAGCATCTGAAGTTACTGTCCAGATGCCACCCTACTGCATTTTCAGCCTTTGAGCCGTCGATGTAAAAAGTTTTCGGCGAGTTTCCATGTAGGAAATCTAAATACATACTTTCTTCCAAAGGAGACTCCAGGCATCAGTTTTTCAATAGTTGCCAAAAAAAAAGATATTGCTCTAAAAACCGATCGTCCTGCCACAGCCCAAAAGAGAAAAAACCGTGGTTTTGACCATTGGCTTGCGCATACTACGTGACGTTTGGTCTGATTAAAACTATGTATACTAAGGTTGTCTTGCTGGGATTTACAGCAAGGCAATGCAAAGTGCACCATTCATCAATCTTATTCAAAATTCTAAGTTTCTTAACGCAGACCTCCCTCAGAGATTTATCTGAGGACAGTGGATGTGAACGAAGCCTTGCACTAACAAATACCACAAGTGAGTTGATAGCCTACCTCGCTGAGGGCATCTTCTCCCAAACACTAGAATGGTATAAAGGCTAGCTTCGTCCCCCACTGTCAGCAGTCTGCTAGATGACATCAGGTGAATACACCTAACGGCTATTTTGTGCACTTCATGTCTTCTGGCCGCAGAGCACATAGAGTCAAAGTTAGCGCTGTTTAACGCCCCCTCAATATCAGAAAAGACTACCGTTAGCTTCCAATCTCACCTCGATATTTGTTACAAAGTCCTGTTGCTAAGGGGACTGTCGTATTGTGACTCAGAGTAGCTCACTTCGGCCGGTTGCAATGCTGAGTGCCTGCTACGTGAGAATTTGTCTATCATTGAGGCATCGTAAGCTCTTTTAATGCTTTGCCTTTGATTTGCGGTTGGTCCCTCTGATTGAATAAATATATTTGTCTTTCAGGATCTGCCCTGAATCCTCTGCTTATAGTTAGCTGTTTTAAAGGGTACCAAAGACGCCTGAAAATTAATTTGTGTATGCAAATTAATACTTAAGTAATATGCACTATGCATTTATCCAGAAGACGGAGAATTTTTATTTCGTAAAACTAATATGCCTATGTAGCTAAAAGTGTACATATGTAGTTCATAAATTTTTATTTTAAGTAGGAATATTTACAAATTAGTTCTGCATACATACATATGTTTTATATTTCCTAATCAGTTTTTAATTTGATTTCAATTAAATTTTCTTTTTTTTAAATTTCTTTATTGCCTTTCTTTTCATTTCAATCGTGGTTGATTAATTTTGTTACCTTTTCGCGACGCAATCAAAGTGGTAATTTCCAGTTGTCACCAGACTTCCGACAACGCGCCTCTTCGAATGCCAGTTCCTGCGGACGCCTCAGTCCGATTCCAGCGCTAATAGGACTCGAGCCAGATTGGAGCTTTGGTGCCGATTACACAAATACAACCATAACGCCGGCACAGTCAGCGTCAATGGATCAATTAGCCGGTTCGATAGCGGACGTAAAATTGCCAAAGGATATTCTGCAAGGGTCAGTGACCATTTTGATTTTTGTAATTAATTATGGAAAACTGTTTATTTTTAAGTTAAATGTTTTTGTTTTTTTTTTTTTTGCTTTTGAAAAGGGTGTTTGAACGCAAATTTTTATTTCCAAAGCATGCCGATTTGCACTATTTTGCAACAGAAAATGTGTTTTTATTTTTTTGTAAAGGCCTTTGTGTATGCATGTCTATGTGTTTGAGTTGTGCATACTGAAGTTCTTTTATATTTCTGCGTGTTAAAAATTAAGCTAAGTATATACATATGTACATGCATATGTATGTATGTTGTTTCCCAACTTCATCGCCAGCAGATAAATAAAGTGAATTGTTTTGTCTCTTCCTTTTACCACTTAACGGTCATACGGTTGGAGTAGGTTTAGCGCTGCCTCGGGTATACCCACACAGCCGCCACCACCCTATCAGCCGCCACAGACATACAGCTTGAATGGGCCCGTCGTATCACAGGGTTATGGCTTACAGGCCCAACAGTGCATGTTGCATCGCTCTCTGACGTGCAGCTGCTTGCATAATTCACGCGACGTACGTAAATATAGATATATTTTTTTTAATTTATAGTTCTATAAACTTGCGTTGTTTTTTTCTTTGCACCTTTTATTTCTTCGCCCGCAGGGTCTGTCACCTAATTCTGTCACAACAACCATGTCTCCCGCGTATCCGAACAGCGAACCATCGTCGGACTCTTTGAACACATACAGTAATGTGGTTTTAGATGCCGGCAGCTCTGCTGGCGTTGCGAATGATAATGGCACCAGTTTATTGGTTCAACAGCAACGACAGCAACAACAGCAGCAGCAGCAACAACGACAAGTGCAGCAGCAACAACAGCAACAACAACAACAACAGCAACAGCGTCAGCAGCAGCAACAACAGTCACTTAGCACAAATTTGGAAGGTAGGTGGCTAGATGAACAAATTTGACCGGTAAAAAATATGGCTATCGAGAGAAATTATAAGTTAGTTGAAATTACTTAGCTATCGTTAAATTCATCGTAGCGTAGTGATCAGCGCATTATTTGCGTAGCAGCTATGATAGTTGCCCCATCTTATCGATTTTCATAGCTTAAAGTTTAATGAGCTTAACCATAAAAAATTTAATGGATTTAACGAGCTTTATGTAGTCACAATTTCCAAAAATTTTATATTTATAAGCAGTTAAAGTCTTCTTAATTTTTTATTAATTTTGGTATAAGTTTATACATCGAGAGTTCTGTAGTAACTAGCTTTTCTCGCATCATTCGTCGAGATGTCCTTTTGAGCATCTGTTCATTGGAAGACTTAAATTAGTCACGTGCAGACTCCCCCAGCTCAGAGAATTCTGTGACCTTTCACCGACATAACTAAACTTACCAGATTATTGTTGAGAATGGACCACTGCGACCTTGAGATCTAACTATGCCTTTTATAGATTTCTAGTCTGTCTATTAAGTTAGTAGCTGAGAGTAATTTTAATATTTACCCTAAATATTTTGATTAAACTACACTTTCGGTTATGCGAGGATCACCTAAGCGCTGTGTGGATCAGTACAGGTCATTGTTCCGAAATCTTCCGCACAGTTTCGATGCTCGCCCTACCAAATATGCATCGCTTCTGCAGTAAGTTCCCAGTTTAGCCAGGTAATTGTTCAGCTTACAGTGTCCTGTAAGAATTTCTGTAATAACTCGTAATTTATTCGTGGATAAGCTCAAGCATTCCTCTTTATACTCTATCGGACTTTACAAATATTTGGCCAAGTTTAAATGTTAAAAAAGAATAACTGTTATTTTCGGTCCCTGCTATTAAACATATATATCATGACTATCGGTGTAGGCTTCGAAGGTCGTTAGGACTAAGATTACCTCTCCAAGATTTTTGCACTCAAGTGCCATCAACTACCATATGAATTAAATACCCAAATATTGTAATTTTTTTTTGCATTCGCAGACAACAACTGCGCATCAACACTTATCGGGCAATGCATGGAAGCACTCAATAATGAGCCACAAATTGACGAATTTACACTAGACAGCTTTCAACCTGGCCTAGAGTGCAATCTGGAGGAAGTGAGTATCAAATTATCTTGTAACCGCTTGAAATAATTTGAAACAATGTAAACTCTCTGCCGATTCTCTCGCTACAAATTCACATTGCAGTTAATCCGACAGGAGATGAGCATTGACGGCATGTTGGATATCAACATCCCATTCCCATCTGACCCCACAGCTGTTGGCAATGACAGTACGAATATTGTTAATAGCGCCCTCGGCGGGGCGAATAATGCGCAGCACCAGCACCAGCAGCAGCAACAACAACATCAGCAGCAGCAACAATTGAATCAGCTGCAGGCACAGTTACCCCAGCAACAGCAGCCACAATTGATGCCATCGCTGCTCAATAGTATCGCTAGCAATAACAACAACAGCATTGTAAAGCCACCATCTTGGGTGCACTAGAGGAGTGGGCAGCGCTGGAGTGAGCAGTTAGTTTAATAAATAACAATAACAAAACATTTTTAGCTAAATAAAGTGGTAACCTAAGAAATGGATTTGCATGTAAAAAGAAGAAAAAATAAAAGAAACGCAGGAAAAAAGCGCGGAAAGTAGCATGAGTGAATCGGTTGCGAATGCGAATACCCGGCGATTGGGCAACTGCCGGAAGCTGATGGGACTTAGAGTTGGGTGTGTATGGGTTTCTGCGTGCCACATGCCGGGATACTTTGTAGCGCATTACCAATTTTGCATGCAAATATTTTTATAGTACTACTCAGTACTACAAGTACTACATACCCGTACATGCAACCATAGAAGTTAATAGTTGATGAATTGATTTAATCTATTCTCCCTACGCACATACATACATATGTATACATGTAAGAATAATGCCAACGAATTGCTTCTACCCACAAGTCAAATCAAACCCAAGTTCGAAAAGAAAATGAAGAAATGAAAAAAAATCAAAAGAAAACATATGTATGTCATAAGGATTAAGATAGATAATTGGATGGATAAGAAATAAAACTAAGCAAAAAAAACAAAATCACAACTTTGTGTCTAATAATCAAGGACAATAGC
>NW_023462341.1:0-3510 GCF_013731165.1 Rhagoletis pomonella
CACATACGTATCTATGCACATACGTATCTATGCACATACGTATCTATTAGAGTCCAGCGCAAGTGTATTTGCCGCATTTCGTTCAATAAGTACTCCTTGCATTGTACTCTACTCCCAACACATTGTTACTCTTTTTCCGCATACATACACTACTTGGCGTTGAGAGAGTAAATACTTGACGTACTTGCTATTACTCCACCAAAGTACGTACTCTACTTTCTCTCATCGCGTACGAGAGATATTTGCTGCTGCCAAAAGGGAGTAGCAAATCTACTCTCTGTATACTTGTAGTACGGTAAGCAGTGTTGCCAGAACTTTTCAGGGCGACCAGCTAGATTGAACAAAAAAAACGGCTAAAAACGCCTAAAATGTTTCAACCAGAATTAAATTTTTTTTAAATATGTACATAAACTACAATTAGAAAGACTAGTAAATCCATTGAATTTTTTTTGGTTAATAAAGATTATTTATACGTAGCTAAGCTGTACACCACTTTATTTTTGTTTAACAAAGGAAACTGTCGTTATACGTAGTTAAGCTTTACATCAGAAGTCATGTTTGTATTACTTAAATATAAAAACAGAGATAAATTACAAACTTATGGCGTTTTCTTTTCTATTCAACAATTTTGCCTTCTTATAAATATTGGATCATTTTCAGTAGGTTGCTTTTTGTCCCGCAAAATGGCTATATTAGCTGAAAGTATGGCACTTTTGCTTAGTCGGAGGGCAATATTTTGAGAAATGAACAGGTAAAGCTGTGAAAGCAGAAGGTAGTTTAATTTATTGACATTCGTTGTTGTTGCCGACCACTTCACTTTTAACAAGTTTATGACATTTAACTAAAATCATGCCACCAGATTCACTAGCAGAAAAATTTTTGTTTCTTACATAAGTAGAAAAAAAATTTGAAGTTAGTGAAGTTGGATGAAAATATTAAAAGTGTTGCGCGTTTCCAAACTGCCCGAATTCGGTACACCTGAGCTAACGTTCGAATATAAAGTTTTTTGCTTTACCGAGGTAGGGTACGTAGGTTGATAACAAATTGCTGACGCAAAATATCTTTAAACCTCTGAAAGATGTACCATTATCCGTGGAACAGGAAAGAGGTCGAGTTAAAATGATGCCTGCAACTTGTAACAGTACCAATTTTTGGATTCTCGGAATTTTCTGATAAAGATGTGGTGCTGCTAAAAATATATATACAAAAATATAAGCACGAAACTATGTATTTGTCACAATAATTATCCACATAAAATGAAAACTACTGCAGTTTTATTTTATAAAATTTTAAAAGTATGTTTGCACCATGTATTGTCTTCCCAAAGAGTTTTGCTCCACATCGAAATTCGTGCTCTTTTATTTTCTAAGTGTAGCGAATAAAACTTCACACTTAAATTTAAGACATTCATAACAAAAATTTTATGAAGAAAATTCCCGCTGCGTTCTCCCAAATATAAACTGGGACGCAAACTTGAAGCAAGTTTTGCTTATTTTACTTTAGTTTATTTAATATGTATTATTTTTTATGAATATGTAGCTCATTCCTTAACAAACAACATATACTACAAACAGATTTCACACTTAGTGTAAAAATTATGAAAATTCTGCAAAATTTCAGCAAAACTTGTAACTTTTTAATCTGCTAAAATGACGCGTCCCAGTTTATGTGTATTTGGGTCACTCGCTTAAAACAAAAAACATTGAAATCGGTTCACTTTCTGATTGTTTTTCAATTTTATATAACACAGTCCGACATGAAAATTTTCTCAGAGGTAAGACTAGCCATTTCTAATAGATTTTGGAGCACTAAATTTGTAAAAATAAAAACTTGTATATTTGAATTTTAATAAAATAAGGCGAAGAGCAAAATCGGCTGAAAACGGCTAATTTTTTTTTGCAAAACGGCTAACAAATCGGCTGCCGGCTAAATCGAATTTTTTTCCGGCTGTTTGCTATCGAGACCGGCTAAATCTAGCCGGAAAACGGCTAAAATGGCAACGCTGACGGTAAGTACTTGCGAATTAAATTTCAATTCTGGTTGTTAGCCTACTAGTTGATATCGTTTGCAGCGCTGGTCAGTGAAATTGAAAGAGTAAAAATAGAATATGGAAATTGACGATGTAAGGAAATGTTTACGGTCTTATTTATAAAAAATAACGTAGATTTAGACAGTTGTTTAATGTGACATTTTCATAAAACTTTTGTATTCAAGCAGCTTTTTAAATCTATGTATGTACTTAAATTTTTATGAAAGAATTATTTCTCGTCTCTAATTTTCTATAAAACTATTTGCAGTCATTAACCAACAAATAAGTTGTCAAAAACAATAACTTAAGCAATGCATGCTATACGAAATAAAATTATTAGTGGCAAATCAAAATTTTGAAAAGTGCCGATTTTCACATTCGATAGTTGGACATGGTAGCGACGAGATGTACGAGCATTTTTTTGTTAAGAGCTGCATACTGATTTAAGAAATTTTTTATAGAAGAAAATTTATTTTCCATTTATTGTGCGTAATTTTATATGAATTTTTAGTTTTTCTTGAGAGCCTTTACAAATAAAAAAAATTTCGGATTTTTTACATACATACGCAGCCATATAACTTGATTTCAAGAGAAACGAATTTTCATTTGGCACGTTCAGAAGGCGAAACAGCTCAGTAACTGGTGCGATTGCACCTTCTGAACGCGTTGTTGCGTACTTCTGATCAACTGAATAGTTGCGTGTTAGATGATCGTAATATTTTTCAGATCATTTGAGACATGTTGGTGTGTTCCTTTGAGAGTTGAATTTGACAGCTAATGTATGAAGTTGTTCAAAAGACGCATAACGATCACTGATTTTTGTTTAGCAACGGTTGCGCTCAACTGCTGCGCCTTCTGAACCTACCTATTGATAACTTTTTTATACCCGAGCGCACTTGTGCACAAGGGTATTATAACTTTGTTCACATAACGGTTGTTTGTAACAGGCAAAACGAATCGAGATAGATATAGACAAATGTATACATAAATGATCAGAATGAAAAGAGAAATCGATTAAGCGGTGACTGTCTGTCCATCCGTCCGTCTGTCCGTCCGTCTGTGCACACGATAACTCGAGTAAAAATTGAGATATCTTAACGAAACTTGGCACGTGAACTTCTTTTGGGCGTAGGACGGATGGTATTGAAAATGGGCGAAATCGGACAATAACCACGCCTACCTCCCATATAACGGTAATTTTAAGAAATACGAAAACTGCGATATTTTAGTAACTACTGAAGATAATGCACTCAAAATTGATTCTTACAATGAGTTTCAGACGGAAAACATGAACTTTATAAATTTTTGGAAAATGGGCGTAGCCACGCCCACTTATGGTTACATGTGTATATCTTGGTAACCGCTACACCAATTTATTCCAAGCTTGGCACAGTTGTTGGCCTTAGCACAGCATACTAAATGGCTGAAAATTTTAAAAATCGGACAATAACCACGCCTACCTCCCATATAACGGTAATTTT